>NW_012026800.1:1075141-1079418 GCF_000956235.1 Wasmannia auropunctata | reverse complement strand
GGGGGGGGAAGAGGTAGGTCGGTGTGTAAAATATATAGAGGGCTCAAAGTTGTGCCGCGCCACGGGGCGGGGAGCTCTCGCGCACCGGGGATCAGCCGCGCGACCGCGGCGGGGGCCTCGAGCGGGGTCGCAAGTTCACGTTCGTGTTGTGGAATTGCCGATCGGGTCGTACACGACGAACGACGGGGCGGGCTCGCGTGTCGGGTTGCACAGGTGCCGTTACATAGGCCCATACATAATGCATAATATCAAGACTTCCCCAGTCGTTTCACGGCGAGCTTTCAATCGCGCAAGCCGCCGCCGCCTCCCGCCCGCCACCGCGCCGCAGGCCGCACGAGTGGCCACGTTGGCGGTGTTCCCCCTTCGATCCTTTCACCCTGTCACCCCCCTCCCCCTCCCCTCCCCCTCCCACCCTCCTCCTCTCCCGATGCCGTACGCCTAGGTCGATAAAATTTTACTCTCGCACTACCATACCACTATTCTCTATCTGCCGCACACGGCCGACGACCTGCAGCCCTCCTCGAGATTTCTCTCGGTGTCAGCGCGCCCGCGCCGATTCCGCTGCTTCCTCGCTGATTCGATGAAATGAGCGCCGCGCCGTCGTGCGAGTCGCACTCTGATCAACAATCGTGACGCCGAGAGTTTAATCGTTGCTCTCTCGGTTGTGATTCTATATATATTTCCTAGGAAAACACGCTAATGAACTTTATCAACGGATAATAATGGACGGATATTCAATGGAGGGCATGTCCATTCAGAAAATTTTCAGCTACTTCCTCAGAGGAGAGAACAACAAGGTGCGAACGCGTTTCTTAATGTCGATTCCAAAATTATCGTTGGAAATTTTAAAATACCAAGAATATCTATTTGCACTAAATAAGGATTTTCGAACGTCGCAATTTGCGAAACTCAAGTGAATTTTCAAGATGAATATCGGGTAAGCGATCGATATATCATAATACTTCACGAGAGATTTTATTAATCTCGCGATAAATCTCCAGACTTGAGACTAAGAGCAGTAGTTCATCCGTTGGTTCCAAGAGGATACGCATCTCTGATGCCTTTGGCTGACGCGTGCCGCCCGCCGATGCGAGTAGACGGCGCACGCTAATTAAGCCTCCGAATGTTGAGGCGCTTTAATGAAGCATCGCGGACCTCGCGTCTTTTCACTACCAACTACGTTATTAGGCAAGCCGTACTCAAGACTTTGATTACTTCAGCCTTCAAAGGAACCAGGGCTGAGGTTTCGTTAGCGGAAACCGCGCAATAATTATGCGATATCAAGCCACCGCCTCCGAGGAAGGCGATTTCGACGACCTACCTCGAGCCCGCATTCAGATTTCTCCCGTTAGGCACGCCAAGATCCGTCGGCCTTTTAGCGCCGCGGCTGCATTTCGAATGCAGGACAGCGGCGGAAATTGTGTAGAATATGCGGAATATATGAGGTGTTATTTTAACGGCGTCACCTGCTCTCTCTCTCTCTCTCTCTCGCGGCTCTAAAAGAATATGTTATTCGTGGAAAATTCGATACAACACGTATATTATATATTACAGATTAAATCGAAAAGTCACGTCTCTGCAAGGGATTATGTTTCTTTAAACGGGAAATATAATGCACTTTTAATATGGTATCACGTTACCGCATTGTTAATTGATTTATATTAAAGCTTTTAGCTCTATAGCTGACACAACCATAAAAAATAATGTCGTTTAAATATGCGCATATCAGAATAGATAGAATTTGTATACATATTTTCTATGAAAACAGGTTCAGATATCAAATTAAATTTCTTTAGCTGCAATTTGTTTATTTATTTATACAACGTGCGCATCAGCATTTCATTGGAAATTGCAAAATACACAAGAATATCTATTTGTTCTCGCGCTAAATAGGAATTTTCGAAACGTCACAATTTATAAAACTAAAATGAATTTGTAAGTGACGAATATCGGGCAAGCGATCGATATTTGCATGCTTGCTAAGCAGCCGAATTTACGACTCTCTTCTCGGGAGCAAATATCTCTGAAGTATCTCTAGACAAGAAGAGAAATGTAGGGCGGGAGAGAGAGAGTGAGAGAGAGGGGGGAGGGGGAGAAAGGGATGCGGAACAATTCGTTTCGACAATACATTCGCGACTCGCCTTTCCACTAACGGAACGTCCACCCGGCATTTTACTTAAGCGCCATTAAGAAAGGCATTATTTTATTTTACTCTACCTTCTCCTTTTTTTCGTCATCAACCCTTCGTCCCTCCCTTCTGTCCCAGAGCGCGAGATGCGGGGAGCTCGTTATAATAACTTTTTCTCCTCGCGTCTCGAGATCATTTCACCGCCGATCTAAATATCAAGGAATTAAAAACCGTGTCGTTCGTGGACGTCACGATTCGTTCACGACATCAAGATTTGTCTATCAAATTAAATCAATCAGCACAGAAATTAATAATTCAATTATTCTCCTGCGCGCAATCGCAAATTTTCACAAATTGGAGATATGACGTGTTAGCTTTGAAAAAAGAAAAATTACGCGCACTCGTGTCCCACCATCGCTTTGAAAGCGGCCGCAAGATAGCTAGAAATTTATTTACATCGTCAAAAAGAGCGAAACAAAAATTCCCAGGCGAGAACAAAGGGTCCAATCTGGGGAAACATAGCGGATCCGCTGTATGGAATAACTGAAAATTAAATGTGCACGACGAAATATAATTGCATTCGTACGCATGATGCTGAAAAAGTAAACATACTGCCAAATTTTAATTAATACTATATCATGTGCCGCTGCACGTGTTTTATATTAATTAGTTACGGGTAAATGATTTTGAAAGATTAATAGGATACGGATGAAATGATAATTGTTATGCTAGCAATCTTATAATGGGATACTAATTTTATAATTTTGTAACCCCGTTTTGAGGAATATCCGAGAATATCCGCGAAAAAGCTTAATTAATATAACGTGATATTTTATAATATCTGATTTCTCATTGGTATAATTTGATCGTATCTGATCGAAACCAATATTCTCAAATTAACATTACGCGACCTATTTTCGCCGGGGCTATCTATATCAATTTGAAATCGTAAAATGTTATTGTCGTTAAAATAATTACGACTATTTGACGCGGTTTTACGGAAAAGAAGAAGGATCTTCCGTCGAAGTGATACGATAAGGAGACTCGTGTTTCTTCGCTACGATTACAATAATCCATTATTCAGAGACCATTATTTCCGGAAAGCGCTCTCTCCGCGGAATTCAAATATTGAAAATCTACGTTATCGTTTCGTTCAACGATCTAATATTCGATCCGCCAGATTGTAACGTGTAAGTTTCGTGCGTCGTTATCCTCGGACTCTCTTCGCGCAGATCCGTTATCCTATCTAACGCGGCATCACGGGCGACCGTAATGATCTGGGGAGGAAGAGCGGCATGGCCGAGAATCACCGCGCTAAAATGTCGTCGCGAAAGCGAGGAATTTGACGCGCGGGAAATATCACACGTATATACGTAGGTGCGTGACAAAAGGGATTCAGCTGAAAGCTCGGATATTGAGAATAACCTGGAGGAGGAGAAGAGGGGAGGGGAAACGAGCACGGTGTCACTCGCTCGACCGGCGTGGCGGCCGTGGCGTCACAAAGACGCTAACTTAATTGTTAGGAAACGCCGCGACCGTGACAATTTTTCTTCCCGTCGTAAACGTATCATCGCGCTTCGCGTTTTGCAGGTCGCCGGTACTTCTGCGTTTAATACGGCGTTTTAATTTTATTTTCCGTGAATTCTCTCATTCCTCGTTGCGACGAAACGGAAAGAGGAAGTGAGAAATAGAGAGAGAGAGAGAGAGAGAGAGAGAGAGAGAGAGAGAGAGAGAGAGAGAGAGAGAGAGAGAGAGAGCAACCGTGGGACGCAATGCGTGCGGTAAATTGCTCTGCGGACCTCTTGAAAACATCTCCGAGAAGAGCGGAATTGTTGAATTCTTCCGGCGCAGCGCAGAACGAGTAGCGATGTCGAATGAAACACTGCGCGACAATTGAGCGTCGAATGAAACTGCACTTTTAATGAGATTCTCTCGTCGCGAGTTGTTTATGCGCGTCTAACGCGATCGCCGAATTATTTTTGCGCGGTTAACCACGCGCGATAATAGATCGGTTTGGAAATTCATATCGATTGATATAAATTAGCCCACTTTGCATCGGAATTAAATATGAATTTTCCTATTCTATATATAATATATATATATATATATATATATATATATATGTATGTATGTGTGTATATATATATAT
>NW_012026800.1:1062465-1075121 GCF_000956235.1 Wasmannia auropunctata | reverse complement strand
TAATTTGATATTATACTTATTAGGTCTATCTCTATTAGTTTACAAGATAAAAAGGGGTGGCCACTTATACGGGGATATCCTATATATATTGTATATACATATATATATGTGTATACATACATAATTATGCGCCAATCAAGTTTTTGAAATTATTGTGGATATGATGACGCTAATAATGACATTCTGATGCGGCACAACGGATATTATTTTGAATGAAATTCATGTAACAGTAAATTGTGTATAATGCACACTACAAATTTATAGAAGGTAAGATTGATCGATCAAAAAGAAAAAAAAGGTACTGCACAAATAGGAAGCATCGTATCGCACTTGTATTACGTTTAGAAAGATACCGTTTAGAGACTGAACTAGGAAAACGGGAATCCCGGGTATAACCATTCGAGAGAAAGACCTATAATTTAGAATTACCGGAGTTCATAAAGTTCAATGTTATTGCTTTGCATACCATGTAATCCACTGAAATGTCGTGTCTAGCAGCAACTCGCCGCCGAACTCGTCGCAACAACACTAATTAGCTTAGCGGTAGTGCTTTGCTGCAGGAATTCCGCATTGTTATTTCTTCATTTAATGATGCGGTATTATTTCGCAACTATGGGGGAGATGATTAAAAAATCCCCGCGCGATTGGCACCGATATCTTTAATGACGTTAAAATACTTTACACATGTCTGTGTTCAACAGCTTCAAGGAAATCTTCACGCTGTTTTTAACTAAAGGAAAGTATAACATTTGATATGTATAAGTTGAAAAAAAAATCTCAAATAAAAAAGTACTATATAATTTTTCAAATTATACCTCTCAGATTTAGACGATATCACGCATGGCAGCCACAATGTGAGTTGTACGCAAGTAGTAGGAAACGTTTGCGGATTAGCCACGCACGTCGCAATCCATCCCGGGCCCCCTTCGTGCAATCACCGCTCTTCTTTCCCTGCCTCTCGTGATTGCCTTCCGTTTGACGCGAAAAGAAAGCCAACGACCGGAAGTGCGCAAGAAAGCTCACGCTGTAACTCCAGGCCGATGACAGCGTCGTCGCCGGGGCGGCGCGCGCGGTCGCGCAAGAAATGCCACGACGCGCCCCCCGCCGCCCCCCGAGGGGATTGACGCGCCGCTGGTACGAACTTCCCCAGGGGATTTAGCGGAAAGGGGGAGGGGGGGAAGGAGAAGGCCCTTAGGCGCGCGCGTGCCTCCGCGACGCCTCGGAATTAGGTACATCCACGCGAGAAGATTGATTAAATATTCATTTGCAGCGAGTGTTGGCACGACCCGGTCGGTTTTTCGTTCCTCTCTTCTCCGCTCTCTCTCTCTCTCTCTCTCTCAAATCCCCTTTTCCTGTCGCGCGGCCACCTTTCCCTTTCTCGTCCTTCGCCTTTCGCCCTTCCACGCGCCCTCGTTCGCTCGCCACACACTTGAACCGTTATATTCGCGTGCGTAGTTTATTGGCTATAACTCCGGTACGACTACAAATCGCCGTGCCTCCCTCCCCCCGCCCCTCTCTAACCCTTGGCGTTAATGCTCGCAACGTGGAGAAACGAAGACGAAAAGAGCGAAGAAGACGAAGATGAAAGATAAGAAGGAATAGCGCGCAGGGGGGAGGGGGGGCAGCTTGTGTGCGCGCTTGTGCTTGAAAGAAGGTCGTGCGAAAATGTGCGCAAGTCGGAGGAGCTACACGTTTGGATGTATTTATATGAGAAACAGTAACGTCTCGCAGCTTGAACAAAGGAAAAGGTGCCCCGGGGATCTACCGCCATCGCCTCCCCCCCTCTCCTCTCCCCCTCTCCCCTTTCACAGGTTCTAGATATGAAGAATATTTTTCACAATGAGGCATTTTTTCCGGCTCATGGAACAATGTCTACATTATGCGAGACTAAATGTAATAGCGAAAAATGGTAACCAAAATAAATTTTTTTTCGCGCGAAAAAAGCGCACAACAAATAATAACGTATAATCATTCTCGTATATAATATACTTATATAATGTTGCGTACGTAATAGAAATTTATTATTTTAATTAAAACACGTAACGTAGGCTATTTTCTCCGATGTTCGCATATGTAAAGATATTATTTTTAATTTTGCCGATTTTTCTATTTCATTTTAAATTATCATACATAACGGCTTTGTGAATTCTCCAGTCCGGAGAAGTAAAGGCTACGATATAACATAACGCTGGTGAAAAGTATTCGCGATACGTATACGCGAAGAAGAGACAGAGGATGCGTGAATATAAGAGCAAACGTATATGTATACGTATATAAACGGTGAGAAAGAGAAGGCGAGGGTGGCGATCGGACAATTGTCGTGCAGACCGCTCCACGGCGGCGGTCGCAAGGGGGAAGCTCCTGTAATCATAACGTTTTTACAGTAATTACGAGGAGGTACGCTTTAACCGGCGACGCTTAGGGGCGACATTATTTTCCCATTTCGACCGATGTCAAGATTACGGTGTGTGTGAGAGGCGGAGTGAGGGACCAGCTTGCCACGTCGAGTGGTATAATATGTCGTATCTGCGACCATGAGGTAGGGAAGGAAGAGGGGGAGGGAAATTGTACTCGGTTAACCCGATTACGGGGGCGCGCCCCGCCGCGTGATTTAAATCGACCCCGCATTCGTGACCGACGCGATGATTAATTTTGCGTTTTATTTGCCCGCGGCGAAACGTTCTTTCCACGCGAGAACGCTCGGAGGCGCGCGCGGCGTCCGTCGTTCCCCGCGCCGTTTTCCCAGGTACTAATCCCCCGGGTGGTTAACGTTACGCGCTTTATCGGCGGACGTCCGTCCCCAGGCTCGGCGAAGCTTTTCGCGATAATAGTGAGAAATGGAAGAAATACGCGTCACGTATATACGTCCGTCGCCGCGCCGTGCGATGCGCGAAAGGGAAAACCTTGTTTGATTATCCATTTGACCGCGTCCGCGGATTGACGCACCTGCTCCCGATCGCATCTACAGCTCGCGCGCGACATCGCCGGCTTTTGAACCATCGCAATATCGCAGTAGTAGTTGCAATGTAGAATCAATAACGCAAGTACAACGTGGAACAGGTCAATGTCGAAACAGTCTGATTAGATTCTCGTGCGGTCGCTCGTTCGAATTGGGTATTTCAGCCGCGCAAATTGCACTGCTTCTCACCAATTGCGATTTATAAGGAAAAAAAAAAACATTTTTTCATTCTCTCAAACAATTATAATCTTTTTAGCGACGTGTTTTCGTTAATTTTCTATCAATATCTGTCTTTAATTTCGATAATCATCCACGGGATGTGTACACAGTAATTTTTGACGGAAAGAAACGAACTAATAAAGTCGAACGTATCGATCGGGATATACGGTTTAGGAACGTAATAGCGTTACGCGAAACCCCGTGCGACCATTGTGCGTTACATCAAAATCGCTGGTGCGTTTCGAAACTGCGGACGTTGTAATTCAATCTCCCGACGTGCCGCGTTATAATTTCATGCTATGCGAAAGTATTAAAGCCGCGGGATGATATCGTACCCGTGGAAGCGGCAATAAGAAGAGTTTTATCTTGACTATAAGTCGTTCTGATATAATTGAATAATAAAGAAATTTATTTTCACACACACGCACACGCATATACATACCGCGCGCGCGCGCGCGCAGCGTTCACGTGCCGTGTCGCTCGCAAATCTTATATAATCGCACCATCACAATAGACCGGTTTTCGTTTACATTTTATTTAAACTACCGTAAGACACGAATCCCACGGTAGCGTCAGTATTATAGGCTCATATTTATCTGAAGTATCAAATAACTCATAGTCACATTCGTGCAATCCATTTCCGCTTATATTCAAAAAAGTTTCTATACTTGTATTCAAAAGCGATAACCTTTTAACGACAGTAATAATAAGAATAAAAATAAAAATATATCATATGTTATTGTGGGCACAAATTGAGATGCAAATAATTCTGGTTTATATAGGCACGCAAATAGCAAAAATGCGATACAAAAAAAGAGTAGCGACAAACGAATACGGAATAGCGCGGTGGAAATTCCGAGTGCGAGTCTCTTACGTTGCCCGATAATTCGGACCTCTTTCGGACCAATGCCGTATACGGCGAAACTTCGCTCGGCTTAAGTTCGCGTCCGCTGCAGTAGAGATGTTCTAGTTAATTGGGGCTTATGTCGCATCGTAGTTCTACCGCGTGCCAGGCGAGCGATCGGCGGCATCCGGTATTAGTTGGACTCAAGCCGAGACTGCCAATAGAGCGATGATATCTAGTCCCTAATCTGTTCCTCCGTGTGTACTTAACGAAATGTAGAACACTATACGCACGTCGCACGCCGTTAAATTGTAATTCATAATGGCCTTATATAACGACACACGCGCGGGGGAGCTCATTATATTATTGTCGCAAACGCGCAGGGCGACGCACTGTACCATTCTTCACCGCGGTAAACATATATTATTTACGATATATTATTACGTATCGCGGCTTTTTATTACGTTGTTAAGCGTCACGCGGATTCGCAATAGTAACCTGCTTTTTGCCACATGTAAATATCCCCGCGTATATTAATGCACTCTCCGCGCTCGGTGGTTCCACGTGACGACAACGAAAAATAATGTACGCGGGAAGAAGGCCGGGCCGAGTGAGCCATTACTGCTGCATGTAAATATGGACCGGCATATGTGCGGTAGCATTCATTAGCACGTGAGTTATAGCGGGCGCAGGAGAGGAGAGAAGAGAGCGGAGGTGCCCTTTAAATTGCCTTTTTTTTTTTATTTAGCAGAGAGAAGAAAATCAAGACCATTAAATGCAATTCCACGGAGTACGTGTGTTGCGTCTGTTTTAAGACGTAAAATGAAATGGCACTGCTCGACAAAAGTTTATGTCTAATTCGAGACAAATGTCGCTTTAAGAACGAAATGTCAGAATGCGGTTATTAGTACAAAAGGTATTCGAGTACAATTGAATTGATACAACGCGCCTTTAACACTTTGACAAGCCAGATCGAGAGGCGGCGCAGCTGTTTACAAAATATGCGGAGTCAGGAAATTTACAAAATAAATTATACCAAAAAATAAATAAATATAAAAAATATATATTATCATTTATTTAATAATATAATTTTAGAGAGAGATAAAATAAATAAAACTATCGCTCACAAACCAAAATAATGTATTTTTGTGATTGAAACAGATATATAGCAGAAAAATAAAAAAATGAATAATTTTATTTTTAATCTCAATCTAATAATATTATTTTAATACTTTATTGATTTTTAATATTTTAAATTTTTATAATTATTCTTAATAAATAAAAAACCGTCACGCACAAATGAGTGACGGGACCTTTGCGAAAACTCGCGTGTCGTCTAGATAGGGTGACACGGTGGAGTCAAAGTGTTAATTGTTTCCCCGCGTTTTATTCCTACGCATGCCCTAACCGTGATGCGTTTGACGATCAACGCGAGATTCGAGATAATCCCGGTAAACAGCCAGATAAAAAAAAACTCTGGCCTGAAGTATCTGCGTTACGTTTATCGTGGAAAGCACGTCTCTCCCCGAAATCGTCGCGAAGAAGAAAGAAGTCACGAACGAAGAAAAAGAAAGGTATATCAAAAAGAGAAGGGAACGTTCCTTTACTCTCCCGCGGGAAATGCACTTTCGACGCAGAGACAAGCGACGAGCGACATTTATGCACGCGCCACAAACGTTTCCGCGGTGAATGCGAGGTTGCCGAAGAAAGAGACGGGAGGTGGAGAGAAGACGAGGGGAATATGGCAAAATGAGTGGCACAGAGAGGGAGAGGGAGAGGAAGAGAGAGAGAGAGAGAGAGAGAGAGAGAGAGAGAGAGAGAGAGAGAGAGAGAGAGAGAGAGAGAGAGAGAGAGAGAGAGAGATAGTATTTCAGTATAGCGCGCGGGGGTAGCGTAGGAGTAACGGAAGAGAGACTTAATTGGGTTACTCGACTCGTCTCTTCAACTCGATTAAAGCATCCTCTCGCGGCGTAAACATCTTTTGAGGGGAAGCTTGCGTGTCAGAGACCGAAGAGCACTCAGAGTCGGGTAATTAGCGCTGTTCCAGTCATTTTCCGGGTTTTCCGAGTAAGCGGCGATAATCTCTTTCACCTCTGCCCCCCGGCACGCTCGACGCTGCGCCGCGCCGCCCGCGTCGCGTCGACGAGTTTGCGGCATGCTTTACGCGGTGTTATCGCATCCGCGAAAGTGAATTCAAACTCGCGATGTATCCACGCGGGTCACAGGAATCCGTCGTACGAAAGAGACAGCCGGGCAGTCTCGCAGGGGAGCACCGCATCCGAGATCACACTCGAGATCGGATGGATTCTGGAGCGAATTTTAATGAAGCGCGCTTCTCCAAACGATCGACGAACGATCACATCAATCCGCGGGCTTCGTGTCGTACGGACTCGGTGTCGTGCGACTTCAAAGACGTCGTAGAAACTGCGGAGGAGAGAGAGAGAGAGAGAGAGAAAGGAGCAGCCGAGCGAGCGTCATGCGCATCCGCCATGCATACGAAATTCATCTAACGGAAATGAATGCACCGACAGGCGAGTGTGTTAGAAGACTGCTAAAGGACTCTGCGATGGCTCTTGCTCGCGAGCCGGATGGTCGTAACGATCACGAAGAGAGAAGTCAGCTTGTGCATGTAGGTGTGTGTGCGCGCGCGCGTGAGTGGCGGAGCCCTGGTTTGAACCACCGCAGGCGGCCCGTGCTATGGTAATTAGTTGGCTGGCGCCACGGTTTTGCCGGGACAGGGGCTCTCGCGCGTCTCTCTTTCCAACTGCCGTAACGTCGCCCAGCCCCCGGGAGCTTCCTCTCTCGTCCAGCTAATCCACGATCACTTAGAGCGCGGAGCGCCGCACTGTGGCCACCGTTAAACCTCCCCTAATTTCCCTCACCGTCCACGACGAGGTGTGCGCCACGACGACGAGGTCATTCTGTTGACCGACCAACGAACGTGAAACTACCACCTGCTCGCTCTCTCTCTCTCTCTCTCTCTCTCTCTCTCCCACTCTCCACTCGCGCGCGCGACCAGGCGCGAAAATCGCTCCAACTACCGCGCTCCAGCTATACGCGCGCCGCAAGGTGGTGGCGTTGATCCCGCAAGGGATGTACCAACTTGCGGCTTAATTAATATTAATTAGCTCAACGTCGGGTTTACATCGAGAAGTATTAAAGCGGAAGTTTTTAATAATCCGTTAACGCGCGCACACGCCGGCCTGGCGTGTGATCTCCTTCCTGCCCCGTCATTAAGAATCGGGGATCAATCGAGTTGATTGACCGTTAATATTAGGTGAGTTAAAAGGCTGACTAGCGGCAACGTAACGATCTATAAAGTGTCACTTTTGGCGACGCACGTGCAATCGTTGTAAAAAAAGAATATATACGGTGAATATAAAAAGGGCTAATACTGGATTTTTGATGTCACACCGTCATTCGTGTCCGATAATAGGCGGGGGCAAGGGTAGGGGTTTCGGGCTTTTACGAAAAACGCGTGTATTTATTTTGAGCTTTCGCCGAGACTACAGTTGAATAGTGACCGACGCGGATTATCGAATCCGCCATCTCGCGACGCGACGCAGTCATTGCTATACCGTTTTCCATATATACGCCATATGGAGGATTCGACGCGATGGTAGTCTATTTATCCTCGCGCTCCCCTGTTTCCCGCGTATCTGACAGCGATATCGCGAATTCGGACGAATTAAACGCAATATTTCTTGTCGATCCGTTATCACGATATGTGTTATCATGTGTCTATTAGCGAAAGATATTTCTCTGTCCCAATTCTTACGAATAAACTGTCAAATTAGTAGAGCATGCATAAATTACTATTGACATTTGACTGAAAGCATAAATTTATCATCTTTTTTTACTGACAAACTTAATTAGCAATAAAAGCGTGAAAGAAGAGTTTAAGTTACGTATTAATGAAGGCGAATCAAGGTCATTTTATTCACCCAACGAGATCTCTACTATCTAATAATATTAAGATTTTTTTATAAACTAAATTATTTTATACACAGTTGGAAGATTTGTATTAAATTTCATATGTTTCAAACGGTCCATTTAAATTGTTGTGTGTTAATTTTGTTAATTGTTGTTAATTAATGCCCGATTGCTTTCTAACATATTCATCTTATGTTAAATTATGTTAGAAAATAGCACAAATATATTGAAAAAAATTAACATAAAAAATGTAACACTGATAAAATTTATAAGCAAACTGTGAAGCATATTTTTTCAGTAAAATTAACATTCTGATATGCTAAATTAATACGTATTTTATTCATTTATGTCAGAATTTATATTTTAAAACACATTATATGTTATTTGTTCACTTATTCATAAATTGTGTTATTTTGACACCAATGTAGACTGTTAAAATTATAAATGTTGTAGACGAACATTCTAAATAGATCTCACGCGGCCTCGTCGTGCTCACATTGGGACGGTTTATATGTTGATATTTACATGTATTATATATATTTACGCTTTTACTGGGATGTCGTGGGATAAAGGCTGATGTTGTGCCAAATCGCTATTGGGCCGCGTCGAATCTCGCGACAACGATCGTCGACTTCGCCGGTTTGAGGAATCGGCCGGAGAGTCAGACGTCTCGCGAATCGGGCATTAATAATGGCCATATTCAGCCAAAGAACTATTTCTTTTCTCAAACTAGCCTACACTAAAAAATATTGAATATTAATTTAACACAAAATATTTAAATAACATAATCACATTATGTTACATTAACACTCAAATAAGATAAAAATATCAACACAAAATTTTAACAAGAACTTGAATGGATCATTTTTAACACAAACAAAATATTTTTTACTGTATAAATTTATTGTATTTATTGTATTTTATCATTCATTTTATCATTCAGTTTGAAAGAATTGAGAATTGAAAAGATTTTAGAATTGTTTTAAATACGCGTTCGAAATATTATTCTATGAAATATTTTTGATCGCGCATGCAGTTCTCACAAAGCATGGAATAATAAGACAATTTTACGCAGAAATATTTCGAAAATATCGCAGTAAAAATATTCAAAGGAATCTTATGTGCTATGTTTGAATCACTTGTTTTTTGCAAGCAATCGATGCAATAGTTATTCGTCGATGAATATAATGGAAGAATAGCGCGAAAGAGCTCGGACGATCCCTCTTCAAGATTTGTACGCGACAAAAGAGCTAGAGTTCGAGCAATCAAGATGACATTTGTATGCGACGAGCGTTAGTATTTTGAAATAAAATCATAAAATAAGAATTCGTGATGTCAAAGAAGGCGGAGTTAAAAATAAATGTGAAAGAATTAATATTCGATTATCTTAAGTACACCGCTGCGTAAGTCTTATTTATTAAGTGCTAATTAATCACGAAATTATTCCTAATTTGTCCTTTTTAGCGATACACTCAACGAGTCTTCATTTCATTAGCCTCTTATCGTTTCTTAGCGTCGCGCTATTGCGGCATTATTAATGCTGCTGTCGCGATTATACGTTTGACTGCTATTTCCATCCTCCCCCGCCCCCGTCTCTTCCCCTTCCATCGCACCACCGTAAATTGCGCGCTTAATAGTAATTACTTGCGGTAATGGTATAATTATTCGGCGTTTTCGAGTGCGCGGCGGAAGAGCGGTGGAGTCGGCAGGGCTTGAATGCCGAAGGCTCTTTTCAACCGTTGCTCGTGACGCGCGAGAAAAAGACAAGACGGAGGACTTGTAGCTGTGCACCACGCAGGAGTAACCGAGGCGAGGTGAAGAAAGCCCGAACGAGCCGAAGCGAAAGTAAGATATTAAGTGCACGAGAACAGGGAGAACGCGTCCTGGGGGACGCGTAATTGATGGCGGTTAAAAAAGTGCACATTTTGCGAGTGATAAAAATTTGAAAAAAAAAAAATTATTTTAAAATGTACCTCTTTATTATAATTACACAACACAATTTAACTGATTCTATAAAGGGACGACGTGTAACGAAGAACACATAGGGAATTTGTAATTTTAACTAATAATTTCATGATACAATTAATTAAAACGGTAAAAAAGGAGAGAGATTTGCTTGAAAACGTTCGCTTTGGAAATAAGTCCGATGCTTGCGCGCGCGCGCGCGCTTCTGAAATCGTTTTTACTTTTATCGTACTTTAAATTGGTAGCAGACAAACGGAAAACGGTGCACGGGAGGGACCGCCGCGGCTCGGGCACTCGTGGTCAGGAGGAAAAAAAAAGGAGGAACCTTTCTCCCATCCTTTCCCATCAGCCGCTTTTCCGTAGTGGAAAAACAACTTAACGAGACATGTACGAAGCACGACGTCGCCAGACGACGGGAATAAAGAAGCGCGGCCTATTATTAGATTTAAACTGTTTGCCCTCTCAAGTGGCGCGGCTAATTGTTCGGGGATTCAGCCGGGGCCGGATATTATTATTTGCCCGTTTCCCCTTTCTCCCGGCCTCTCTCCCTCACGGCAGTTTTCTCTCCCTCTTTTTTCCTCCCTTCGCTCTTCGTTTTTCCTCCTTTTTCCCTTTCTCTCTCTCTCTCTCCCCCTGCACGGCGCGGCGACTCGCGTCGCGGCCGCGTTTTCACAAGCCTCGTTTTAGGAGGTAGGTACGCCGCGGTCGCGCACGTTTCGCTCCCGCAACAATTCCGCGGTACACCCAAGTTTTCTCTGCCTCCACCCGTCTCTCCCTTCCCGCCACACTCATCGGCATCCGTGTCGTGCGCTCGTAATTATGCGCGGCGAACCGTGCATTTCACATCGCTGCATTATTCGCGACTGTTTCCCGTGCGCGTGGAATCCTCCTCCTCTTGCCGCTTCTTTCCTCGCCTTTTTTTCACCCCCCCTCCCCTTTTCATCCTCCCCTGGATTCGCTCTTTTTTTTTCTCTTCCTTGCTCTTATCATTTTTCTATTTCGATCAAATCAGAATCACGCGCAACGCAATGCAAGTGCAATGGGATTTTCGGTATATGCGCGACAATTAATTCGCCTGAATTCGGGAGGGGGGGGAGAAGAGAGGGCTAAACGAATTTAATCCGCCGCCGCCAATCGCGGGGAACGCGAACGCTGCGCCAACGCGCAACGCAATGTCGGGCTGCATTAACGCGGGTCAAATTCTTGCGCTCTTTCACCCCGAACTCCGCGCGCCCGTCGGTCCGCGATCGATGGAGGGCTTCTTTCCCTTTCTCGTACGCGCGCTGCCTCGTTCGCTCGATTAATTTTGCGTTCCCGGAAGGGTGTGGAGGGGAGAGGCGAAACTTCCGCCAGGCGCGGTGGCAGCCGGCGCGTGAATTCTCACGGGAGAAGCGCGATCGCGAAACACTCTCTCGCGAATCCGCTTTTGTCGACAGGCCGCGAGAGAGCAGCCCGCAGCCCCCCGTCCCCCGCCTCCCACCCTTTCCCGTCCCACTTGCTTTTCCTCCACCTCCTGCGCGGACTGACACCGAGCGTTTCCGTTGCTGCAGCTGCAACAAGACGTTTACGGCCCGGTCTCGTTGCCGGCGCCGCGCTATAACAACGCCTGATTCAGCTGTCCGTCCGTGATGCCCGGCAGCCCGTTCCAGCGCGCGAATAAAACGGCCGGGGAACGGCGAAGGCAGAGAGAGAGAGATAGAGAAAGATAGTGATGAGAATCCATTTGGGGTGGGTTTACGTTTGGGCGCTGACGAGCGAGCTCGGGCGAATGAACGAGGAAATCGGGGGTTGCCTCGAGACGGCAAGGCGTGCGAAAAGGGGGTGCGAAGGTACCTGGGGCCTGCATCAGCGCTCGCATACGTGGAATATAAAGCAGCGGTCACTCTCGGCTGCGATTTCGACCCGCCGCGCCGCAATTGGCCGCGATTTCCTTCGCCGCAGGAGGAAAACGTGCGCTCTCATCGCAGCGGGTCGGTCGGTTTTCCCCGCTTTACGCGTCGCGTGGGAATTTTTACGTTGACGTCCGTCGCGTCGTCCCCCGACACCCGCGCTAACTCGGACGTGCGCGGGTTGTCACCGGTATCTATGATAGGCCGGCCGCCGCCGCCGTCGCTGCCGCCGCCGCAATGAATTCGTAATACGCGCGGAGGAGAGAGTCAGGCGCGAAATTTCTATTTTCTGGTGTAGAAATAATTTTTAAATTATTATTCTCTTAAATTATTTCCCCGCGTGGAACCTTCGCTGAAAATTTACCGGGAGAATAACGGAACGGTAATAAAGCCAGTATGTGTGGTAATGAATTATATAGAAGAACGAATTCGCGTATCGCTCGGTGAAACGAGTTGCAAATTACACGGCTTACGACAGCCAGAGATTAACATAATAATTTTATAATTGAAGACTTTTATTTCGCTTACTGTATAATATAATTTATATCCGATTTTGGTATTTTCATCGCGCGCGCGCGCGAATTCGGTCCGGTTTTACGATGGTGTGGTGGTAGTATTCAATAATTTTTCCTTTCCGCCGAGAGAAAGAGATTTTCTATTAATAATTTATATCGGGCGAGAGTGTATTAGGAACAAAAACGTGACTGACATCACATCGCGCCCTCGATGTTGACCTACATTCCCGCGATCGAAGATTTTAAGTTTATTTTAATGAAACACACGTCGCGAGAGAGAGAGAGAGAGAGAGAGAGAGAGAGAGAGAGAGAGAGAGAGAGAGAGAGAGAGA
>NW_012026800.1:1027952-1062445 GCF_000956235.1 Wasmannia auropunctata | reverse complement strand
TTGAGTGTTGAACACAGTCATGGGATAGATAGTAACTTCTCAGAAATTAAGCGACTTAAATAAAGAAGATATTCTTCTAAATAATAAATTTATCTTATAATAATACTTGCAATATAAAAAATTTAATATTAAACATTATTTGCTATTTTAATATTGTAATTGCATTGAAAAGAGAGGAGAGAGAGAGAGAGAGAGAGAGAGAGAGAGAGAGAGAGAAAATAGACAAAGTCATTTCGCTATTTCAATGTTCATCATCAATATATGGGAGGAATCAGACGTATATAGATGATTACTAGACAATTACCAGTTGGCAAATCGGTCGCTAGAAATCAATTTATTATGTTTTCAATATCACATTACAGATTCGTGAAAATATCTCATCGGTTTATTTTACACTCGAAACATTTATACTGTCGTAAAATATTTCACTATAATTGTCGCGCGTAAAGATAGAAACCTGACAGGCGGGTCGCGTCTTCGAATACGATCGACTCAACCGAGTCGCGGCTTATGCTTTAAGCTGACGCGGTTGCGCAGAAACCGGTCGCGCCGCGAGCCGCTCTTCGTCTTCTATCTCCTTGAATTCCACTCAACCGAAATACGGTTGTAATGCGGCGCGCCGCGCTTGATGCAGCGCGTTTCGTTACGGACGGAAATTCTCCGCTAGCATTTTTCAGCGGCAGATCTCGGTGCCGCCGCCGGTGGAGCCGGTATAACACGCAAATTGTATCGCTCCGCGAGCCCACCGGCGTGTAAACGCGGCGCCGCGGCGCCGCCCTTTTTGCCGAAGAAGCATTTCGGAAATATAAAGCTTCATTACACAAGCAGCATTACTGTAATGCACACCACCCGCCCGCCGGATTAAATTACTTCCGTACGTCGTAATAGATTTCCCTTGCCCCCCCTTCCCCTTGTTCCCCGAGGTAAGCTGCAATTTCGCAATATATTATTTTCGCTATTACGTTAATGATAAGATAATTTAGTATCCCGCCGGTTGCTCTTGTAAGAGGCAGTGAAATAAGACCCGTGTCTTTGATTATTTTCAGCAAGATATAGAGTAATCCTCGTGATTTAAGTTCACATTGAGTTTACGCCACGTTAAAATCCGCACGTTATTATTAATTTCGTTCGTAGCTTCTCTTCCACGAATGTCTGAACTTGCGTCGAAACTTTTCGTGCAGCGTCCTCGCAATGGTTCTCGTTGTCGAAAACCCAACTCCGTGTTGTTTGTTCGCCGCGCGATCGTTAGACGAGTTTCGCGACGCGTGCACGTGAACGTGTCCCGCGGTCGAAAAAGTCCCGCGATAACGCGATTCTCTCGAGAAACTCTCGGCTCTCCTCCGTCATGATCCGCGCGCGTAAAGGAAGTCGCGCGGGTCGTGCAACGACGAACGGGACCGCGGGACGGTGTGCGCGAGGTAGCTCGTCGAAGAGTAGCCCTCCACGCGGGGGCTGCCGTCGTCAGTTGAAGCCCGTCTTCATCCGGCGGCGCCAAGACATCCAACTCCCTCCCCCTGCCCCTCCCCTCCCCCTCCTCCGCTCGTCCGACCCTCTTCCGTCTTCTTGTCGGCGAGCAAGAGGCAATGTCGCTGTCCGACATCGTGTAGCTTCCACGGCGCACTCCATTCACGCCCCACCAGGCAGGTTAACCGCTGCCACGGCAGCCTGTATACACGCGCGCACACTCTGATAACCAGAGTCCGCGTATATATACGTACACGTGTATAGATACGAAGTACACGTCTCAGCGACTCCGACCTGCCACACTCGGCCCCTTTGGCGTGTACGACGACGTGAGAATTTTCGACACCCTTATATACGCGAAGACGCTCTCGCCGGCGCATATCCACGCTCTCTCTCTCTCTTTCTCTCTCTCTCTCTCTCTCTCTCTCTCGCTCCTTTTCTCTACTCCTCTCTATGTACATGTGTCCCGTGTACATGGAGAAACGTGAGCGAGGGCGAGGACGAGGGCGCGTTTGCGTGTGAATACACGCGAGCGACATTCACAACCGGAGGATATGAATGTCGCGAATGCACACACATACCCGGCAAATTCCCACCCCCCGTTAAGATGGCATACACAGACTGTAAGATACATACTTCGGGGAAACACGGAGAGGAGGTCCTGTCGCCAATTCTCCAGCCCATCCTTCGCCACTCGCATAGGCGTTGGGGTAGCGTCTAATACCATCCCGGCCAAACAACCCGGCGTCTTGGCTCGCGCCCGGGCTGTTGTACTGTTGGCGCTGCCGAAGTTGGCGCAGGCCAACGATATCTTCCGGGGAAATTGTGACGAGCTTTGTGAAATTGTTTCCCTGCAGTTTCAGCCCTTGGCGAGCTTTCGGAAAATCGAATTTTTTTCACTTTAAAAGCGTTTTATCGAGCGAGAAAGGAGGGGAGAGAGAGAGAGAGAGAGAGAGAGCCGATCAGCCATTCATTAATTACTTTCATCTCGTTGATATTGCGTAACGAAGTTATGAGGAAAATCAACGGGGAAGCATTGTGAGCTTTGCATCTTCGTGATACAAAATGATAACGTGTGTAATTATTTTCCGACGATAAAATCAAGAATTATAATTCTTTAATGATATGCCCCGATCAGTACAGAAATATCAGATGAATGCTTGTGATAATTTAATGATTTTACTATAGGTTAACTATCAATTTTATTAATGGAAAATTATTATATTGTTTCTCATTAGTCTGCTAAATTAATTATGACAGTAATTGTTGCGCCGTTCGGCGTTGCAGAATATATGAGAGTACGCGATATAGGAAATGTAAGCCATTGTCACAACGCTCGTCCTACCATACCCCGTGTGTAACTACTCGCAATCGTCAAGTCAACACGTGTCACGTGTAAATTTTATTATTCTTTACAATGATCTTTTTTTGAAGCGCGCACGGGAAGAACAATTTTGCCGGATCCAGATTAGAAAATAATTTTTGTTCAATAATCAAAATAATTTTGTTGGAAAGTTAAAATGATTGCTAGAATATCAAGACGTTTTATAACAGTGCCTGTCATTTTTAATTTTCCAACAAATTATTTTGATTCTTGAACAAAAATTATTTTCAGAGTTTATATTCAGCATTTTATATTCAGCAAAATTTTTAGACCTTTCAACAAAAACGTTCTTTCCGTGCGTGCATTACTTCGTAAAGCGGCGTCTGCAATGAGACCTAAGACTTAAGATTTAAGAAAATTGACCAATTACAATCGATTATTCTTCTCACGTGAGATGAATAATCGACTATGATTGGTCAATTTCCTTAAATCTTAAGTCTTATTGTAGACGACGCTTAAGTCCCGAAACACAATAGGTGTTGTAAGCCTTAAGCCGTAAGAAATGGACCACAATTGCAATTGAATATGAAGAGAATAAATCGATTATAATTAGTCAACTTTTTAGGGCTTAAAGTTTACTACATCTAAGTATTGTGTTTCGGAACTAATAGATTTTTTAGAAGACTTGAAGTACAAACGGAGACGGAGTGGAAACGTAAAGTACATCGGCACGTCCTAAATCTACGGATCGCGCATCGCTACACGGCGGAGGTTCATTCGGAGGTCGCGCGGTTTGAAAAACGTCCGGGGCCAAGATTTACGGTCGGTCGATACTACCCTTACGCAGAGGCCTGTTCGAATCTGCGAACGACGTCGTACAGCGCGCCCGCGTGCACTGTAACCAGCCACCGTGGAAACGTACAGGGCGAGAGACGACGAATGGAAGAGAGAAGAAGGGCGAGGTAGAACCTAAATAAGCTCGAGGGCTCCGGAGGTCTCTCGGGCGCGATCTCTTTTCCCACCGAAGGATGGCGCCGTGCAATCCCACTCTTAAGTCTCTTCTTCGGCTTGCTCAACCTTGCCCGCCCTTCCTCATCTCTGCTCTCTCAGGTAAAAGTTAAACGGGTTAGAAGAGAAATCCGAAAGAATAAGGCGCGCCGACACTCGAGAGGGAAAGCTGAGAGGATTTCCCCCACGCTAACAATCTCTCTCTCTCTCTCTCTCTCTCTCTCTCTCTCTCTCTCTCTCTCTCTCTCTCTCTCTCTCTCTCTGTCTGTCTGTCTATCTATCTCTATCTCTCGTGGTAATCTCGCAGCTCGGAATTATATTAATTTTATCTCGTAAACGCAAGTTGCGCAATTATAACTGATTTTTCGAAAATACGCGATACAGAACTCCCTGCCGAGGCAGGTAATTGAATAATGTATACAACAGAATTCGATTCTATCATTATCCATCGGATAGGCTCTTTGTGTTCGTATATTCTGGCATATTGAAATTGCATTATCTTATTATGAAAGAAGATACGAGAAAAATATAATATGATAATTGAATAATGCACATTGGTAATGTAATAATCGCCTGTTAGGTACTGCTATATAGTTTCGTGGGCAAATTACGTCATTCATCGCTTGGGATTTACAATATGTTCTATTAACGTGCCGATAATCTATTTACAAAAATCGCCGAATCAGCAATCGTGAGAGAGAAATCCTCAGGGGGGGAGGAGGAAATGTAACGAGCGAATGCGTGGTCCGTTTATTGAGCACCGTCGAAGGGAAAAGAGTAAGGGAGAGAGAAAGAAAAAAGGGGAAGGGGGAGGAGAAGGGCGTATTAATTTCATAAAAAATAAATCGGTTACGTTTGCAAGCGAATTTGCGACAATTTTATCGACAATCGGGTTAACATCTGCGCTTTTAGCGTAGGTCAGAGAGGGCCGCGCGGATCGGGGTGACGTGTATCGGGATCGGTATTGACGTAGCGGTTGCTGTTATCGAATTTGCGGCCGCGAAAGTGGAACGACTGAATTTTATATGGACTGTCAGTGTGTCAAAGCAACGGCGAAGAAGTAAGCGGCGTAGATGGCGGCGATTGAGTTACCACCCCGTGAACGTTAATTTCGTACGTATTTTCCGTTTGTGTGTTGCGACCGTGGAGCTCCGAATGTAGAGCGAGCCTTCCCCCCCTCCCGCGATTTCCACGTCGCGTCTCTCTTTTATTTCTCTCCCTTCGTCCGCCAATCCTCGCGGGAGAGCTAAAAACGGTTAACTGGAAAGCTGAATATCGCCTATATTCGCAAAACACCGATACTTTTACCGGCGCTCGTAACAGCCGAAGACACGAACATATATTGAAATGCTCTTTGATAATTCGATAATAATTAAAATATGCCCCTCGCGTGTCTCACACTCGCACTGGGAAATTCGACGCGTACGCGTCGTTTTCATATGTTCGCTTTGATTAGCAATTAAAATAAAAGAAAATTCCCAATCGCAACTCGTAAATTTACAATTCGAACTTCGTCGCGAAAAAGTCGGAATTTCCTTTCCGTTCCCTCCGCGCGCCAATTTTGACAGCACACACTTTTGCAGACGTATAACTATGCGCGCGCGCACTGTATCCACACATCATTCTTCCGAATCTAAATACCTCGGCGGCGTGCTCCCATATTTCGTACTCCGCGCGCCTTGAATGGAGACCCTGCCGCGCCAACGTTAACCGTCGCGCCCTTGTCCAGAAGATATATCGTCAAAGAGGATTATCTTGTGCGTAAATTCTCGTCGTTAGCAGCACTCGCGCGTGCGCGTGCGCGCGCGCGCTTTGCGTCGCGCGCCTCGCTACGATTGTCGCGCTATCCAGCTCGCTCGCTCGCTCGCTTGCTCGTTTGTTATTATTTCCTATTGTTATTTCGCCAGTGAGACAAAGTACACCGGCTGGCAAAGCTTCGTGCCCGCCCGCCCTGGCAGTTGCAGTTTTCATGCAATTTGCATTACAGCTGCGAGCACCGGGTAATTCGCTACCCGCACGCTCGTACGCACGCTCGTACGCTCGCTCGCTCGCTCGCTCGCTCGCACGCCTAATGAGGGTGCGAATGTACTCGCGCTACTAACGAATAGTTAATAAGCGCGAGGCGACGTCGAAACTCGCTGAAACCGGTGCGGCGGAGAGCTATACTGTCGCGCGGACGTACGGTCGGTCGATCGCGTAAGAAAATTTGCGGTACCCGCCCGCGCAAGTTGGCGAGAGGCATTCCGCTTTCCCGCGAAAGCCGAATATCCCGCGTCACGCTTAAACACTTGCGTTCTATCGACGCATCTTTTTCCGGTTCTTTGAGAATTTCTTACCAGTCATTAACATAAATGCGATAAGACGTGAGTTTATAATTTAAAATAAGTGCGCACGAAAAGAACGATTTTGTTGAAAGGTTTAAAAATTTTGCTAAAAACAGATCAGAAAATAATTTTTTGTTGAATTATCAAAATAATTTGTTGGAATGTTAAAACTGATAAGTATTGCTATAAAACGTCTTGACATTCTAGCAATTATTTTGACTTTCGCTGCACAAAATTATTTTGATTATTGAACAAAAATTATTTTCAGATCTGGATTCAGCAAAATTGTTCTTTCCGTGCGTTCAAAAATTGTTAAAAAATGTGTAAAAATCAATATATATTATTCTGCAAACGCACACATATTTTCAGTACTTATAAGAATAACACGTATGGGTTATTTATGCCCGATTTTGAAGCTCCTAAAGTGCACGAAAAATTCTCGTTAAAATTCGCACGTTGTTTTTTGAGGTCTTTATTAAATTATTTCGCTATGTAAACATCGGAAAAAAGTTTGGAAAAATTGTAAAAATTACTTTCTGCATTATAATCGTTAGAATGCATGGACACGAACCACGTGTGCCATTGTAGAACTAACAATAAGAGTATATATATGTATATTATTCGAAACATTTAAACGTTTCATTCACTGTAATAGTTTTGAAAAATCAATAAAGTATTATCTCTTCGATGTATTTTTAGACAAATATATTATACATAAATTAGTTTTTGTCCGCAAGAGAGAGACTTGTTGTCCTATTTCTTATTCTATTTCGACGAAGATAATCGAACGGGAGCTGCGAAAACCTGGATGAATGCATAGTTCGGGACAATGAATTATCAATTGCTAGCTTCGATTATACCAAATTAAAGTTATTCACGCTACCTGCAGAGCAGATAGAATCGCAAATTTAATTAGTATACCTCCATACGTATTACGAGAACGGGATAGAATTTGCATGATAAAACAGTAAGTGTTTCTATTACAGTTTACTATTCGCGCCGGCGGCAGATGAATTCAGCCGATAACAACATATATATATATATATATATATATATATATATATATATATATAAGTTCCTTCTAACGTAATTAAAATAAAGAAAATAGAAAGGTAATGAACCCCTTCTTTTTTTAATACAGGCGTAAATTATCTTTCTAAAGCCGTTATCGGTAGCGCGCGTTGAGCGCGTGCGGGAGGTCGGTTACCGCGCGTTTTGTGAACACGAGTGCAGGAGCGGAATGAGAGGAGAAAGACGGCCAGTGTCACTCTCTCGTATCACGATCGCGCGATAGTATGCGAATGGCTGTAGATATAACCGCGTTTCTCGGCATCGCTCGTCTCGAGAAAATTACACAACGCGCGCGCGGCGAGCGTCAATTGCGGCATCAAATCTCATACGAACTTACGGGATCCCGTGATAATCCCAGGCTATTGAGACGCTATCGGGTTTGGCGTGTCTAACGAGAGAGACGTTGCAAACGTACAAGGGGGAAGGGCGAGTGAGTGAGCGAGCGAGTGCTATCCAAGTGCAATCAGGCGGTCTTCCGTACCGTAATGGCAATTTACATAATTGAAATAAGCCGTCTTTCGCCGTTCTTTTTCCCTCCTTCGCCGATATGGCCTTCTAATAAACTCGACTGCGAATCCCACCGGGAGACAAACGAGACAACTTTTTTACGCGGAGCATCGTACTATACTTCCTATGCGCCGGCGACCGGAGAAGTTCCAGCGGGTCATTATTTCCGCCGGCGTTCATCGCGACCCGCCGGCGACAAGTGATGCACAAAGTGTCACGGACACGCTAAAATAACGGAGTGCAACAAAGTGCGACAACGTTTTCTCAGAGGGAGGGGCGGGCGAGGGAAGGGAGGGATAGGAAATAGCCCGAGGTGCGTAATTAGGTGTGATCCTGGCACGCGTGCGCCACCCATCGCTTCCGGAAGCGTGTAAAACCGCTTCCGCGTTTATTTGTCCGGGGACAACGGATCGAGGTGACAATGGGTGGACAATGGCTACGCGACGACGACGGGGACGAAAAAGGGCAAAAAGGGATCGGGGGATGACAGCCACGAAAGGACCGTAAGCGGCAGGTACAGAGGACGCGAGGCAAAACGAGGGTACTGGCGGGGCCGCGCAGTCGACGTAAACCTGAAAGCTCTCGCAGTATCAGATCGCGTATAGGAAGAGACCGATATCAAAGGCTGCCCCAGGGTGTAAAAGGGGAAAACAACAAAAAAAAAGAGAGAGAGAGAAAGAGGCAAAATATAAAAGTGCGTGCAATACACTCCCGGGAGTAAATTCGCGGATTGGATTCGAACGAGGAAAACGGAAATGGTTAATTTTTTTCTCTCTATACGCGTCGGTCGTTACACAGCCAGGTTATGACAAGCGGAACCTCCATAAGCTATATAGGGTTCGCGAGACAACGCGGGAAACGCGCACGCGTGTCGTGACAGGAGAGGTGGCAGGAAACGGATAAACGAGGGGTCGAAAGGCAAGCCTCTCGAAAGTTACACGCCACGCGACGGGAAGAAAACGCGAGAAACGAGGACGCCGGAAGGAGGGAGAGCGCGCGCGCTGCCGTTCATTCCGACGTAATTAATTCTATTCCCCCGTTGTTCGCACGCGCGCGCGGCAGATACGAGCGACCGGGCGATTACGGCTTTAACGCGATGCGAAAGTGAGGCTAAGCGAGCGAGCGGCGCGGCGGTTTGAGTGGCTGCGTGACGATCACCCTCCTCCCCCCCCAGTTGTCGCTCGAGCGTGTTTGCCGCGCTCGCGTTCGCGCCCTCCCGGCTCGCGTTTCCCTCGATGCGTTTGCCGAGGGATATCCATTCGGCGGCAACCTCGCGAAAACGAGCGAGGAAACGCGCGCGACGACGACCCGTCACGGCCCGTCATTCTCCTCGACGTAAATGGAGCAAATGATCGCGCGTGCGGTAACGACGCGATGAGAGGTGGGAGGGGGGGGGAGGTAAGCAAACGCGCGATCGCGCGAACGCGAGGGAGGAGAAAAAAAGGAGGAAGGAATAATAATACGACACGGCTATATTTAATTCGATTGACCCACTACGAGATAACTGCAGGTTACTCCACGGAGAAAATGAATTTTTTTTCCCCCGGTCGGGGAGAGCGTGGCTCCTTTCTTTTTTTCTCCACGACGAAGCTGTGAGCGACGGACCCCGGGGAGGGGTAGGGGAAAGAGCGGGGAATCGATAACAGACGCGCGAGTAAGTTAAGAGCGAGGTACAGAACGTAATTAACCTTTTTATGGTTTAAAGAACGGTCCCGCGGATAATGAGGATTAAAGTTGAAAGATTACTGCGAAATGGAAACGTCGAATTGAAATCTCGAGACTCCGAGCGCGCGATTTACCGATAATAATAGCCGGAAATGTGATAGCGCTTCGTGCATTCCTCCCGATCGATTCGCTCTCTCCCCCCTCCCCCCCCTCCCTCCCTCTGACCTTTGATATCAGCCGGAGAGTTTTTCAGAGAGGAAACGTGTGGGCTCTGCTAATTAATTTACGTTGTGCAGATGGGAGTCCGAGTAATATACCTATCGAGGACAGGGGGAGGGGATTTAATTGATTAAAAGACCACTCGCGAATTCAGACTGACTTTAAACTTACTTGCTATATCGCGCCCGCTTCTAAATAACGGATTACGCTTCTTCTTACGGTACGCGCGCGCGCGCGCGACCCGGAAGAAAAGCAGAAATAAATAACGATGCGGTATACATATTCAAGTAGCCCGCGCAACCTTACTCCACCGGAATTCACTGCTCTCGGGCGAGCGTATTATTCGCGGCGCATGATTTAACGTCACCACCGTTGAGGAGAATTATCCGTAAAACTCGCGCGCGCATGCGAAGAGTTTAGCGAGGCGCGCGGAGGGGACGATATAGTTTTAAGGGAGCCTTCGTTCCACTCCCCCGTCCTCTACTCCTCCCCCCCTCGCCTCCTCCCCCGAAGATTATAATGCGTGTACAAGAAGAAACTGCGAAGTAGGTAAGGCAATGCCGAGGCGTAAACGTCGAGTTATCTCGCTGTAATTAATTTTTGCTGTCTACGCCGAGATAAACTTTAGCAATTACCCGTAGCGCGGGAGGGGAGGGGACGGACGGCAACGGGGTTGCTGGGCTGCTGCTGCCGGGCCCGGCCCGGTAAGTAGTTGCAGGGCGTTATTGGTACACGGCCGACGATAGAAATAACGATTTATCCCGCGCGGCGCGGCGCGGCGCGGAGAGAACGCGCGCGCGTATATACGCGAGTTATCTGTATACGCAACGCGGCGCGGCGGTTTACGCAACGGGCGGCGGGATTCGCGGATGGGAGCGCGAAAACGAGCCGCGAAGTGCCATAATTAATTTTTGTTTCGCTGGCGAGCAGCGCGCGCGGAGATAAAGTTGGACGATTAAACGCTGCACGCGCCGAGCGTTTCGCGTGCGCGCTAAACACGGCTCGGCAAAAGTAAGCGGAAAACTTAAAGCGCGTTCCCTTTTCCCTCGGGGCATATCGCCGGTGCGATATCGCCGCCGCCGTGGCAGTTGGTGTCGATCGATATAAGCGTAACTCTCGGCCTCTCGTTCGATCGTTAAATGGAATTAATTAAAGCGGTGATCTTGCGCGGGAGAGGATTTTTTATCGATTGCGCACAACTCTCTCACCACGTTGCCGAAGATACTTTTGCCCTTCACACAGCAATCCAGCGTTTCCGTTTGATAGATGATATTATTTACGCACGAATTATGCGAATGCACCTCCGCACCGCACGAAATTGTTGGCGAGGTCTGTGGAGATGTTCGTCGAGTCCATCCGTAAATACATACGTAATTCCGCCGTACGTAAAGAGATTCGATTATTGATTCGTCGCTTCGTTGCGCAGCGCTCCCTTAAAAAAAGAAGACGGGCTAAAGAGAGAGTCGTGGGGTCGCTTTTCGAGTTACCGCGCGATCGATTCTCATAATTCTTTCACGGGGATCTTATCCGAATAGCGATACTTAAATTAGTCGCAACTTTTGGGCGAATCAACTATAAACGCGCATTCACGATGTTTCGACGCTTATTTGCAAATCGTCAATATTTTCGTATATTTCACGGTAAATTAACCGATCGCATGACATGAAGTTATATGTTAAGAAGCTTTCTTCTAAATTTTTCAGTCTATTTAGAGTTGACGACACGATTAAAGAATTTATTTATACGAAATTATACGTGAAAGAGCTGAGACTTTCTCAGTCTATTTAGGGTAGAGTAGAGTCGATGACACGATTAAAGAATTTACTTGTGCTCGTTTAATATTATGAAAAAGCGCTCTTCAATTAATTAAATACTTTCTGAAAATATACTTCTATACGCAAAAAAGTGACTTAGTAATAATAGCTAAATTTCACTAACTGAATCAAACTTAACTAAAAGAGCTACCGCCTTAGCGTCATTGCTAAGTTTTGGCTATTACAGATAAAAAATTTACTGTGACAAAAAAATTATTAACTGAAATTAAAAGCATATATTAGTAAAGGCAATTAAAAAGATGGCATGCGTATCTAAATGTCTTATCTAATTAATAGTATATATAGCTTATATACTGCAAAATATATCTATAGCGCTAAATGCGTTATAGATGTGCATATGGCAGTGCCACATTGCAGAAATAATTACAAATCAAATTTTCGCGCGTAGCTACACGGAGATAATTTTTTTTTTAATTTACCCTGCAAATCATGTTAATTGTGGGACAATATAGTACTTAGGCAAATTTTATTGTGCACTACAATAAGATTTTACAATAAAATTTATTATAGTGCACAGTAAAATTTGCCTAAATACTATATTGTTCCACAATTGACATTATTTGCAGGGTAAATTAAAAAAAAAATTCTCTCCGTCTAAACTTAGCCCTGTGTGCTAAATGTGTGCATGATAAGACATTTAGATACGCATGCTATCTTTTTAGCTGCCTTTACTAATATATGCTTTTAAAGAGTAGAGAATACATATATTGTAAATATTATTACTCTATTGCGAAGATAAAATAACATAGTAGATTCGGCTTAAATATCATTTCATTTTAACAGCCAATATTTTCTGCTGTAGCCCTATATTTTAATAACTAATAAATTGAACTTCGGCAGCAACGACATTAACTGTCCTTATTTTAACGACACATTTTAGCTGCACATCATAGCTATATTTTAGCTTCATTAGCACTGGCTAATCCTTTTTCTGCGTGTACGTCTTAATGATGTCTTTGCAATGCTGCAGGCTCCGTCTGACGAAAGCGTAAAGCATTTTGTACGTGAATGTTAATACAGTCGCCATTAACTCTTACGACGTTTGCAGCCTCATGCATTCGTATCGAACAAACCATGGACGTTGTAACTTGTCGTGGCTTGCGCGGTTCGTCTGCATAATTGCGACGGCGTAAGGCTGCAACGTAAGGCAGACGCGAAGGGAGTTTAAGCTGTTCCGACTCCGCCGCCACCGCCGACCGCGGACGAGAGTCTGGTAATTACCTTAATTACGACAAAGCTCGACTTGCCCCGTTTATATGAAGAGAGTCGAGGCTGCGCAAAAATTCAGCAGACGTCTCTATACGTCTCTCGAACGGTCAGCGAGGAGAGAGATAATCTGCGCGCGGTTTTTCCACGAAAATCGCGACGTCCGCGATCGGTCGGCGGATTTAATACAAGTAATATAAGATCATATGAAATATTAATGTGAAATTTAATCGAAGGTTCAAATTAGATGAATTTTTAAAAATGCCAAATTCAATTTAAAGAGGATCTTGATGCTTAATAATAATATTTCCGTGCACGGAAAGAATGATTTTGTTGAAAGGTCTAAAAATTTTGCTAAAAACAGATCTGAAAATAATTTTTTGTTGAATCATTAAAATAATTTGTTGGGATATTAAAACTGATAAGTATTGCTATAAACCTTTTAATGTTCTAACAATATCATTTTGACCTTCGCACAAAATTATTTTGATTATTGAACAAAAATTATTTTCAGATCTGGATTCGGCAAAATTATTCTTTCCGTGTGTGAATCTGACAATTTCCAGTTCAGGTAAATTGCGCGCCAAATATTTGTCCGTCTAGAAACACAACTCTTTACATATATAAGACACCCGCCTGGAGAGTTGCAAGAAAGTCCAGGTTCAAATCCTGAGGTAATATTTTTCACAATAAATTATTCTACAGGATTTATTAAATCGCACATTAGCATAAAAAATTATTAAATTGATTGTCAATTTAATAATGTAATTATTTTACGTAATCCGGGTACAGGAAAGTTAGGAGCTGTGTTTTAAAACCGACAAATATTCGGCGCGCAGTTTGAACTGAAAATGGTAAGATTCACACAAAATTATTATTATTAAGCCTCAAAATCCGGTTTAGACCGCGTTTTTTAAAATTCATTTAATGCTGATATGTAAAATCGCGAATCGAGGAACTATATATAGAGCAACTGACATCTGTTGTCAGCAACGAACGAAGGTTTATTAATATAAAACTATTAATGTAAAACTGACGCTGTTTTATCGCTTGTTAAGCACGGCAAACAACAAATCTCCGCGCGATGAACGCCGAGAGCTCCTGAATAATAATTAAGCTCGCGCAAATATTCCGCGCGTGTAACGTAACTCAATATTTCATCTTGCGATACACGGGCGCAGTGCCGAATTTACGGAAATCCAGTTAACGAAATACGGAAATAAACGGAAAAATAAAATAACTGTCCATTTTGCAATTTCAACGTGTTTTCGCGAGTGTTGTCGCAGTCGCGACGCGACACAATGACTGTCTTGAGTTTCGTCAGAGGGTGCATTAGTTCCAAAATGGAAGTCGAATTTCCGACGCGGAATATCCTCGCCGATCGAGCATTTGTCATTGTGCCAGTCCATCAATGTAGTCAAGATTAACAAACCATTTGATATGCGAAACCATTTGATATGTGACGGCGATCAACAGGAAAACTTTTTGTGACCAACCCATTTTCGCATTTGAAATATATCCAGCGTTACGAGCTGCCATTACCGACGAAGGCTGTCGCCTGTCTACGTTTCTTTCTTTTTTCGATCCGTCGCTCGTTTACGTCCACTTTCAAGTGGCTATTAGGATTTAAGGAAAGCGCGAATCATCAATGTATAGGTACGAAAACGGTGAGTGTCTGTAATTGTCGTGCGCCGCGTCAAGTTAAACGTCGCGCGTCAATCTTAATGTCGCATTAAAGCTGGCGATCGATATAAAGCGGGCCGCCGGCACAATCGAAAGTGTTGGCGGTAAATTATTCCCCTGAAGTTTCGCCCGCGTTCGGGAAAAGCTACGGCCAAGAACACCCGCGGGCTGCAAGTCCGATAACGCGGCGGGTCCGGTCCGAGCAGCGCGACTCTCCGGAAAAAGATCTCCCCGGTATACATATAGTGGATCTTCGGTGTAGAAAAGTTTCGTTCGCGCCTGAATTATTTAGTCCGAACAGATCCGTAAAAGATCGACCCCTCTCGCCCGCCTCTCGCGGCAAACATTACGGTGCGATCTCTATTTTTAATCGGGGAAATGAAAAAGCGGGACGCTCGGATGAGTTATCGTTAAGCCGAGAATCGGAGCAAATCGAGCCGGAATTCTCCCGAAAATACAGCGCTCCCAGATATACTATTCGCGGGGAGAAGGGGGAGCGGGGGGGGGGGGGGAGCGGGCTTAAAAACACCACGTCATTCCGGGCGTATCGCGTTAAACAATAGAACGGTATTGGCTTTTAATTAGCCGTTTCGAAGTATTGAAATAAGGGGGGAAACGGACAGTTCTCCGATAATACGCGCCGTTTGTTTCGGACAAAAAGGGCTAACGGCGCGGTATTATTCGGCATTTCGGAGTCCGTTAGACGCGAGCGCGATTTTGTGTTGCGTGCGCGCGAGATCAGATCCGCCTGGATCCGCGATATTAGCTCGCCCGGCGTCCACCGCGACGACGAGTCGTCGACGATAAACGACGACGACGACGACGGGACGACCGCAACGACGGCAATGACGACGCGGCGCGCAGGTGGAACGCCACGAGGGTAACGTTGCGCGCACAACTCGGGTCGCGCGAAACACACCCGTGTACGCATCTACGGGGAGCCATAACTGCCTAATAACGCCTCGTTCCTTATATCACGCTTAGCCGGTAATAACTGCGAAACTTCGTGCCCGCGGCACGAACAACACCCCCATCCCCCCCTCCCCTCCGCCCATCCCGATTCCACGCGCGCCCTGAAATCTTTCCGAGTTTCAGATCTATTAACTGAATTGCGCTGCGATGTATTATTTCGTGCCACGCAATCGGGCGACGATATCGTTAACGCCGCAATCTCGTTTTCCCTTTAGGGGAACGGTGAAAGATACAGTCGCCGAGAAATTTCACGAGTTTGCGACGCGTCGCGACAGAGTGGAAAATGAAATTCAGAGTGTATAATGAAAAGCAAGGATAAGAGTAAAATCGAGGATAATACTGAGACTTGAATGTTAATTAAAGGGAGGTAAAAATATCCTTTCCCCAAAATCTTTGAATGAAACGCGGATTTATAGAGCACAAAGAAACGAGTAATTTATCACTGAGATAGTATTCATATCTTCAACAGACCTTTCTGTAAACAAATTAAAAAGATAAATTAAATTAGAAGCAATAGGCTCTAAAGAATAAATCCATATAGTGAAAATAGCCTATAAGAGCTGGTGTGTTAAAACACACCAACACCCGTGTTGGTTCTTATAAGCTATTTTCACTACATGAAATTAAAAGGATATCTCTTTTAGGTGAAAATAATGGACGAAATATTAGAAGGAGGAATAAATATAAAAATTTCACCTATCAGAAATCGTATATTCCATACAGTTATAAATTGAAATTCTTATATTTATTATTCAAAGAAAAGCCAAGAAACGAGTTAATAAATCAATTTTGTTATAAAAATTGTAAAATTTACTAAAACATTTTTACAAAAAAAAAAACAGTAGTACGTTTCAACTACATGGAGTCTTTTTCAGCTAAAACTACTACATATAAAATCGAACAATCAAAATTCTTATATTTATTTCTATTCTTAATATTTCTTCCATTGTGCTGGCGGTTTTACTTATACATATATAATCGCCACTATTATATCGTCGGTACCTCAAATTCGAAACGTAAACGTCAGCAAGTCGAGTTCCTTTCCGCGCGCGCGAATTTTCTTCGCCCCCGCGAGAAAATCTCAATTCATCTCCGGCGTTCCCCGGGCTGTCGGTTATTAAGCGGCTAACCAGAAAGCGAGAGAGAGAGAGAGAGAGATAGAGAGAAGTCCCGTCGGTAGATAGTTACGGTAGCGGACTTTAAGTGTAAGCCGCAACGCCGAGCCGCAGCGGTTACCTGGGTACCTGGAGCCCCGGCGTTATCCACGGGCTGTGGGCTACCCCCGCGCCCCGTCGCGCGTCTCTCTGACTCGGGTCTGGCTCAGGTTCGGCACCGGCACGGCACAACACGGCACCGGCACGGTCTGATCCGCTCTGGTCTGGTCTGGTCTGGTCTGGTCTGGGCGGGTGACGAGCGCGCAACACCGACGCATCGCACTGGTGCATAATCGGTCCGGCGCGAGAATAGACACGGGTAGAGAAATTGGGTTAAGACGGCACCGCCGGGAACAGTTTCGGATTATCTCGCACATGTTACCCAGCGCCTCGCGTTTCCTGAAGCATTACGCCGCTCCGCGTCTTTCTCAGCGCTCTCCGAATCTGCCCGCGCGCGCGCGCGCGCGCGCGATCGATGCTCGTGAATTATTTCTCGGATGCCCGATGCGCGAGATGCACGCTTCGCCGAGGGGGCGGCGAAGAGATTCGATTACCTCCGACGATATGACCGATTAATCGGACGCGTTAGCGATAATATCCACGGCACGTACGGCAGCGGAGTTTCTCATTGTTTTCAATGTCTCTTGGGAGAAAAATGATTTAATAATTGAAGAGATAAAAAATAAAGCAGGGAAAACTCTTTAATATAGAATTTCGATAGTAATATGAGGGTTGGGAGAAGGTCAATTATAAAGTCACGCTACATACAGATGTCAATGCATGAATACTTATGTCAATATTATCTCCAAATCTTTTATGTTTTTCTATTATCTATCGAAAGATAGATCTGTTACTGCGTCATTCGGCGGAAAATATTTGACACAATTAAGCAGCATTAAGATCGTATCATACATAATGTTTCTTTATCGTACAATTTGGTGAAATTATTCTCACACAACACACGGCGCGTTGAAAAAAGATAAATACATCGCCTGGTGTGAAACATCCCGCTTTCATCGTTCGCCGCGTGATCACGAGAGAGAGAGAGAGAGAGAGAGAGAGAGAGAGAGAGAGAGAGGCTGTGGCGTAATTAAAAATGCAAAAAATTCTCTTTTCGGCCCCTTCCGACTCGGATGTGCGGCGTCTCTCTTGACTTCTCCCGCGGAAACTTTAAACGCATCCCTTAATCCGGATCGTGAAAAGACGATCCGCCCGTGGAGAGTCCAAGAGGGCCCCGGATATTCTCGGAAATAATAACGAGCGGCGCTATTAGTGCGGACTAATGATTAAAGAGAGAGGGTGTGCTCTTTACGAAGAAGTTTCCGTTCATACAGTGACGAGCGAGAAAAAGCGCGCGCTTGCCAAGGAACGCAACGAAGTTGGGGGGAGGAGAGTTAAAGGAAGCCTCCGGCCGTTTCCGCACGATTGCACGAAAATTTTTGGCGAACAATCCTTATCGCTTCAAGAGATCCTCGCGTACTTACTTAAGTTCTTCTTTCTTTCTGTTTGCTTAACGACGGATGAATCCGTGAATTCATTTGTGCTAATGTTTTCATAGCCACTCGTGTATCGTTAATTCGAGTGAAGTCTCGTGAGTTACAACGTGACGAAAAAATGTTCCCTTTTACATTACTTACTGTTTAGTTACTGTTTTTATTTGTCCATTGTAATCTGAAGTTTTTTTAATAAGGTTTAGGAAAACGTAAGCATTTTCGCCGCCCGTTGAAGCAGATACTCGAATTACGTCGCTGATATGAGTGCTAAAACGTGTCGTAAATTATGATCGTATAGAAACGTGTCTAAGTGTGCGGAAAACTATTTCGCATAGCTCATTATAATTCTAGTGGCTAGCCGGACCCTCATACGCATCCATTACTTCGCCCGGACGCTTCGGCGCTCGGTCGCTTAAGCTCCCCCGTCCGATAGCTTTAAAAGCCGTCTTGTAATTAACCACCCTGAAGTTAAGATCTTCAATTACTATGAAAACATGCGCTTATAATTTCTACTACATTCTCTCCTTAGAAGGTCTTCAAGAAAGAATTACCATCAGGGACTGGAATCACTATCATTATTTCGGGCTTAATTTTTAACACGTAAATCAGAAAAAAATACATAGTTACTTATACATTAAATTAAAATATATAATAATCATCTAATGAAGTTAAGTTATCATATATATAGTTACTAATGAAAATAATAATTTACACGTAGTAATTATTCGCTTACCTTTTATGTATGAAAAATGGAAGTAGATAAAGCCATTTATAGTCAGACAATTCACGATCGCTGCATATAAGAAGCAAATAATTCTCGTTATTTTAACTTTTTCCCTTTTATTACTTGTTGTACACATCTATCGGTTTTGTTTGAAATTACTCTCGTTTTACTTTAACCGTAAAATAGTAACTTAAATGTAAATTAAATTTTATTAAAAGTATACATCAAAGTAGTCATTTGCGCCTTATGTGAAATAAGAATACACACAAGTACAGGGAAAATGAAAGCAGCAAAAGTTGCCGTTTGTATAGCCAGGCAATTTGTACGCTGCGTAAGAAGCAAACAATTTTTGCTTCTGCAAAGCAGGCTTGCAGAATGGCGTTTTCGCAAGGGTGGCTATTCACGCGACTTGCCGTGCTCGCACGAGCGTGAAATTTGCGCCATAACTGCGCAAACACAGCGCCGCCGTGGGGCCGGGATAACACTCGGACGAGGACGCAAAAAGCGAAGAAAGGTGCCCAACTGCGTAGCCAATGGTGGCACGCTGCTCCGCCGGCGTTCGACCTCGCACCCCCCGAGCGAGAGTCACCCACCCACGATATTTCCCCTTTCTCCCCCTCCCTCTCCTTGTCGCGCCATCACGGGCACTTGGCTATATTCCTGCCGGAAGAGGAAAGAGGAGGAGGACAGGGCGGGTCGACTAAATGCGTCGAGGCAACCTATGCATGCTAATGCCTATCTTACGGGCTTGTGAGCTCCAAACTTCGCGATACCACACCCGAACCGACGGCGGATCCACGAATCCACGGCCGATCGAGGGTGACCGGAACGTCGGATCTTTTTGACGGTCAGCGAGCGAAATTCACGTTGTGCGAAATTTAATGGGAAGCCTCACCGCGATGAAGTACATTCGTCGCGATTCTAATTTGGAAGAGTAAATTACGCCGTAAGTCTGGAAACGCTTCCTCGTCGAGGAAGAGCGAGAGACGAATAGAGCGGACGATCCTCGAGCGGAAGTTCAGTGTAACTTCACGTGATGGATAACGTGTTCGAAAACGCGCGAACGTGTAAAGTCAATGTTAAAAGCCGGTCTACAGGATGTCTCTCGGGCGCACGGACGTATCTTTTCGATCATTTGTTAAATCCAATTTTCTCTTCGCATAAAAAAAAAACCTATTTACTATTATTTGTCGGGAGTGTTGTCCTTAATGTAAAAAAAAATCTCTTGGTAATTATTAATTACAATATTAAATTACATCACTGTAGTTATGCGAAAATTTGAAAAAATCGATTTTTAGAATCAATTTTTTTTATTAAATTGATTTTTACAATCAAAGCATCAGCTGCGAAAAAGAATCGATTCTTTTTCCATCGTTTTAAAAAAATTCCATATTATATATAGGGTAATTACAAACAGGGTTGACATTGTTTTCTGTATTAAACGCAGCCATATTTTGCTTTATAGAAATGAAAACTTATTAGATATCGGACACGTCGTACGTCGTATTGTCGGACGCAGTGAATTCTGCATTATTATATGATTATAGTGCTATTTGTAAAAAAGAATCGACAATATCGATTCTCTAAAAAAAGGAATTGATTCAGTAAAAATCAAGATTTTCAAGAATCGATTATTTATCATCCAGAATAATCGATTTTTCAAGAATTGGGGAAGAATCGCACATCACTGTCGACAGCGTGTATGTTTATAATAATATATGAGTTACGATTTACGCGCGAATGATGTTACTTCGACGCCGTTCGATAGAATACACGCGCGGCTCTCTGAGAGCCTTGTACACGGGATCACCGGCAAGCGGACTCGACTCACCCCTCACGCGCGTTGCACCTTGCTCTCTCACCGGAAGCGTGCACCCGGTAACCGATTTTGAGGCAGCCGATAGTGGCATAAGTAATGCGAGGAGGCAGTCACGATAACCAGCCGTATTCTCGTAAGCCGGATTAAGCGGATTAAGCGGCTGTCTACGTGCTGATCGTGGCGCGAGCTCACGCGCCAGGCTTCAAGTTACACACCAAGGGATCATATCTCCGTCTTCCGCGAGATCTTTCGATTTTGAGATAATCCGTAGTATTGTGCGGACACCGAAGGGGCAGGGGGAGGGGAGGGGAGGCATCGTATCCGTGTCTACGGATACGAATTTCACCCACGTGTCCTCTTCATATTTCACGAGGTCTGATAAGACGGCTATATAGCTCACGGAATTCGCGTACATGCGGCGCCACCACACGCGCGGATGCGTCCAATGAATAACCAATGGATATTTTATTTCCCTTATCGCGTAAAGTTGTAATAAAAATAATAATTTTATTGAATGCCAGAGGAAAAAAAAATAAATCACAAATATGGGCACAAATAGTACACATATAAATATATTACATGCGTGTAATAGCAGGTATGTAAATCGACAGACGCATGAAAAAAAAATATGCGACAATAAAATAAATAACTGATGATATTTTTTAAGTAAAAACAGGATATACATATATATATATATACATACGCTCTATCGGATTGAAATTGCAGTAATGTTTCGAAACACCTTTACGGAGCAAAATTGTGTAACGATAACTTCTTAACCGGTCACTCGCCGTTGCACCTGACCTAATCGATATTCCGGCCGACGGTTTAATGCAGAAACGCATGTAGTCTCGGGTAGTTTCGACCTTATTAATAATGATCAGCCGGCCGGGTGTTTAGTCCGGAGATAGAGACGCGCAAGCCGGGCACGTCCCGATACTTAATTTTATACAGGAAGAGTGTCGAAGGCAAGGAGGAGGGCAAGAACCCGTTCTCATTACGGACATCTCCCCGTACCTTCCCCACCCCCTCCGTCCGCGCTTCCGTGCCCCTTTCACCTACGTGAGCCACCCTCTATCCTCGTCGTCCATTTCACGAGCTCATCCTCCCTCTTTCCTGTCCTATCTGTCCTATCCTCTTCTCTGTATGTCTCTCTCTCTCTCTTTCTCTCTCTAAATATATATACACACACTCACATACACACGTCCACGTAGCTATAAACACGCGCACATCCTCACGTCGTTCTATCTCGGACCTCGGAACGGAGACAAGTCGGGGTTTTCCCCCAGGACACTACCTTGTCTTTATGCCGTCGCCGTTTCAGCGGAAGGAATTGGAACGCGGGGATTAATGTTTCGCAATTAGAGATCCAACACGTCGCTAAGATCACCGATGAAGAATGCCACCGGCGCGGCGCGGCGGCGGCGGCGGCGCGTTTAGAGCCAGCACCCCCACAAGGCGATTTAACGAGCGCGCGAGCTTTCGATGTGCAGCGCAATTGACGATCGTTACCCTTCCCCGCGGAAGATCGTCAAACGGAATTCCGGCGTATGCGGAATAAAAAACGAACGAGCGTGGAGTCTCACGCTCTAATTTTTACTCCCCCAATAACGAACGAATTCTTTTCGAAGCTGCGTAACATAAACCGATAGTTTAATCGATCTTCCAATTTCACTTGAATTTTTCGCAGCCTGCGTGGAAAGGGAGAATCTTGTTTTTGACTGATAAATTAGAAACTCGCAAACGGATAATGTTTCGGAAAGGAAGAAGGGAAGGAGGGGGTCCGAGCGCGGCGCTGGTAACTGGTTTACTTCATATTCCTGTACGGACTTCTAAACGGGCTCTTCGTCTTTCTGAGATACGGCCGCGCGTCAGCGGAAGAGGATAAGAAATAGCGCGGTATAAAATTCAAGAGGAGGAAAGTTTTTTCTTGACGCCCCCTTCTGCCTCCCCCTCTTCGGCGCTGGCCGGAACCTCAACAACGTTCAACGTTCTTTAAGCATTCGTCTCTTCATCGAGAGTCGAGTATATCGTTCTATCGGTCGCTGGTGTGTGTCGCAAAGTTACATCGATATTGATTTAAAAAAAAAAAAAAAATACCAGCGCCGCCCGGCGGATACCTTTTCGCTATCGCATAACTCACGAACGATCTGTATGCCGGATTTACATATTGCAAACGTTTTCCGCGCTGTTTTTCTCGCGAAATCTGTTGCGCTTCATGTAAATGTATTCGCGCGCGTATGTTTATGTATGCCGCTTTATGCGCGGCATTCTCAGAAATGTTTCTCTCCTGTGTATCGCTGCGGTTTTGCCGTATCTCTATTCACTTTTGATCAACGGGCCGCTTAACGATACTTTACGTGTAGGATAAATATAAAGTCTCACCCCCCCTCCCCTCCCCACCGCCCATCCACAGACAATCGTGCATAAATTGAGGCATGTCGTGCTTTTCTTTTTATCGATTTGCATCACTGCGTTATGTTCGAATCTCGCGTAAGACGAGAAAAAATTGTGCTTCCCCGAAAGGGAGCAAAGAAATGGGCGGCTTTAACGCAAACATTCTATTGACCGTGAGAAATTCTGCAGGGAACGTCCGCCGCAAATGTAGACGAGGGCATTTGTATACCGTCTATATCCGCGGCGTATGATCGGGTATATAGGGTGAATCTCTTCTACCCCCGAAGTCTCGTTCCAGCTGCGCATGAATTATCGTGCCATGATCGTTTTTCGATCGCCGTTATCGCGGTGCGATACACCTCGGGAAAGCCTCTTGGCTCGAAACCGAGCGTGAGAGAGAGAGAGAGAGAGAGAGAGAGAGAGAGAGAGAGGGGGTGGGAAAGTGAGAGGGAGAGACCTGGCTCGATGTATTCATGGCGCGGTGTCTTCACGCGCGCGATGCGCAACGACGTAGCGTTCACTGACCGCCGTGGCCGTAGCGGAATTACAATTACATGCCGTAAATTATTTACCAACACGCGGCCCAAAAGCCGAAGGCACACACGCACGGGAGGGGGCGGGAAGGGAAGGGACCGGGCGCTCGCGGGGAGGGTAACGATTCTGGATGGTGGGTGGGCCGGTAGTCGGGGTCAAATTGCAACAAATTAACCGCGTTAATCACCCCGCGGTTGGACCAGACTTTTCCAGGTGACGCGCCAGCCCGGCCGACGCGCGTCTGACGACCGGACAATTACTGACCGCCGCACCGCGGCACCCGGGGGCTTTTTACGGCCGGCCGTTTTAAACGCGCCTTGTCGAGGGAGCGGAGAATGAATCGCGTTAAAATTTCTAAGTCCGCCGATCGGCCGCCTCGATCCATCTCAGGTTTTTCCCCTCTTTTTGATGCTATAAGCGAAATCGTAAACGACAATCACCGGCCGATTTATCGAACTGGATCTATAATAATTGGCTATAATTGAGATTGAAATACCATCTCGGCTTTGCTGTTTCCGTAATTGATATTTCCGTTTCACTTCATCTTTTAATTTGTTGTCTCGTAATCGACGGAAAATGTGTACTCGGTGCGCATTTCGTGAAAGAAGAGGCGATCCGTAAATGCAGGTGCTCATGAGCAAGTTTACGTATACATGAATTATAAGTTTTAATTTTCACATGTATCGTCGGCTAACTGAAAAGCTTCGACGACAGACATTGCGAAGCTAATATATGTAAATATATGAAATTGAGCGATAATTATTGACGCTTCACGAAGCAAAAGAAGGAGATAAAGCGCGCATAATTATTATTCAAATAAAATTTCAACACAATCCGTATACTTATTATGAAGTGCAACATAATTGCTCTTTCCCGACGTGCGTAACGAGCCGTCAGCTGACAGGACGGATATATTAATTCTCTATTATTAAACCCGGAAACTTTTAATACGACTGTTACACAATGTGGAGTTACATGCATAAATATTATATTTTAATCGCATTTTAATCACATAATCAATGATATTATAGATAATTTATTCAATACTGTCGTACATAGTTGAAGAGTAAAATTTCCAAATTCTCGATAGAGAAATCAATGAGAAAGATGAAATCAATAGTCCTTACTATTGTGTTATACACGGGAAGAACAATTTTGCTGGATCAGAAAATAATTTTTGTTCAATAATCAAAATAATTTTGTTGAAAAGTTAAAATGATTTCAGAATATCAAAACGATTTATAGCAGTGCCTATCATTTTTAACTTTCCAACAAATTATTCTATTTTGATTCTTGAACAAAAATTATTTTCAGATCTGTGCTCAGTAAAATGTTTAGATGTTTCAACAAAAACGTTCTTTCCGTGTACTTTTGACGTGTACAAACTGCACGAGGAAAGCGAAAGTCTTCTTTCGAGTGGAAAGAAAATTATACAAAGGTGACGTATGTATAAGCAGTCTCACACATATAAATGCAACATGTTTTTCACAAGCCGCGCGATCTTCGGCGATCCCGCCGTCACGAATACAGATTTACGAATCTCTCGCCTTCTACTCTATATACACACACGTCTCTCCCCTAACGTTGGCGTTGATATTCCGTGAGCGATGATGTACGTTTTCCAGCGGTGCGCCCCAACTACGCTTTATGTAAAATCGAAGTTCCGGAGGAACGCGTCGATCGGCGTTGTTGGCACGGTAACCCGTTTTAACATCGCCGAATTATTGCCAAGCTGGCGCGCGATATCGCGAGCGTCAATTACACGAATACATCGATGAAATTAACGATTTCGGCCGTGTCGCGCCCGCCCGCCGGTGTTCCTACACGCCCCCGGTCCGTGTACATCCAAAAAGTGCCGCTAAAACCAATATGTGCGTTGCACCAAGAGCAGCTCGTTTCGCGCGCGATATTTCATATTACTTTACAATCAAACTCTCCCGTGTTTCTGAAATCGCAAATGCGGAGACAAGGGGTAAATTCAACCAAAAAGTATAACAATACTTACTCATTTCAACGCGATAATGTGTGAAAATTAAATTAAATTGTAAATTACCTACATCTGTAAAATATATAACTTGCTTATAACATTATAAACAGCGGTCAATGTGCAAAAGCAAAATAATAATATTCAAATATATCTCAAAATTAACACGTCAATGTATTAGAAAAATTAACGTAATCAAACAAATAATCATTACATAGGCACATACAACAAAATTTAACGATTTATTCGAACTCTCTAAAAGTGAATCAATGAGAGAAAAGATCATCACTTATTTTCAGTGTATATCATTTTCCAGTAGTGCATTTATAGAACTGTGATAAACAATTTTAATGTTCATAATATACTGATTCAAACAGTGAATTTTACTGAAAGACATCAGAGAATTTAACTGTCAAGTAGTTTTGAGAACTGAAATTCACTGTCTTTTAATGACATTTGTTTAAATCAGAGTATATTATCACTGAAACAACAGTGAAATATTCACTGTTTATCACATTTCTAAATATACCACTAGAAAATGATATACACTGAAATTCATTGATGATTCACTTTTAGACAGAAGATTAGATCTTTAATATTCATGATATTCTAATCATAGATCACATGGTATTCTTATATATTTTGATGCTATGAAACCGAATCCGATATACAAATTGTTGTATGTAACTATGTATATATAACATGACTATGTAATACAGGCTATAAATGACTCTAAAATCATTGAAAAATCGAGCTATTTTCTGTCGATAAAAATAATTATGACGTAACCAATTTGGACATCAGACATTTGATTTCAGAGTGTCAAAATACATAAGTATATCATGGTCTAATTTTCGGAAATCAAACATTAAATTCCTTTTGTGTGCCTGCGTTATCGTTCAATCGTCAGACAATCTAAAAAAAAAAAACTATTCTGAAAGCAGGTACGAAATCGACAGAAACAGAAATACGAACGGCACACAATACGAGGAGAAATATGTCACGCGGAGGGACTTCGCGCGAAGTCATTTCTCTCGTCGCAGAATTCGGTTCGTCGGCGCGTGCTTGAAGAATGAAACAGTCAATATGATGGAGGACGGTTCGCGAGGGAGAGAGAGAGAGAGAGAGAGAGAGAGAGAGAGAGATATGCGGGGAGGGAAGAAATCTTTTCGGAATCACCGCGATTCGGAAGTCATCGTCGGGGACCGTCTGGGCAGAATTCGGTCTCGGTGTGTGGCGTGTGTGGTTTGCGGCGGAGGAAGAACGATGGTATCGCCCAGGAAACGACCATGCGGCATCGATGCCGATGGTTGGCGGTTGCGCACCGTGTCGTTTGACCGTAAAGCTGGAATCGAAGAATGCGCCGCTCCATCAGCAGTAAACTTTCGCGCACTTTCATCGCGCGAAATGCCCGAAGGGCTCTCGCTCTCCCCTCTGTACAGGGTGTCGCAGATTTCCCATTTCCCGATTTCGCTCCATTCATGAATTTCTCGATGTTTAAAACACTCTTTTCTCTCTCCTTTTCATTTAAAAGAAATCTGATATTTCTTTACATACATTTCTTATACATTTCAGCGTTAATTATATCTCTCGAACTCACTTATCTCGGTGATTCAACCTTTAAATTAAAATTTCACTTAAATAAAATCCACTTGAAAGAAGTGGAAAATAAAATTGCGTTATCCAATTATTCGAGCTTAATGCATGACACATTTCGCAGGTTCCTTAATTATACCATTTGATAAAAAAAGCAGTGAGACGCGATATCTAATGTCACATTTTTCGGCTGTATGTACATTATAAGTCTTCATTTAAGATTAGTCCGCGGTTTTTCAAGCACACTCTGTACGCTGCACATTCACACGGCCCCCGCATGTATCTGATCGAACCGGAAGTCGACTGTCATTATCGAGCAAGAGCGCGGCCTCGAGAAAGCGGCAGAAAGCGCGAAGAAAAGACGAGATGACGCACAGAGTATCGTACCATGAGGCTGGGAACGAAGGAGGGAGAGGGGAAGGAGGGCAGGCAACGAGGCAGAAGAAGGCGGAAGTTACCGATATCGGTAATCGATTTTCACAGGATCGTCCAACGAGGGGGAGAGGGGGGGAGGTGGGAGGGGAAAAGTTCACGTGTTCGGGTCGACGCGTTAACGACGACGCTTCATTACGCTCGCGGATGTTCATATGTTATACACCGACCGCCTAATTTATTGCCACGTTTGCGCTTGCCGGTCTCTTCCTCTCTTTGCTTCTTTTTTCCTTATCGGGCCTGGCCGCCGCCGGGCCCGCCGAACGTTCGCGCGAAAAATCAGCAGCCCACGCGCTGCTAAACACGGGAATTTCTCCGTCGCCAGCGGCGGCGCGCGTTTCCCGCGCGCTCTGCTGCAGCTCGCGCTACTTTTATTTCCTTCGTCGCTGATAATAGATGCACCACCGCGAGTCGCCGTTGCCGTCGCGCGCGAGAAATTCGGTGGGAAAAATATTTTGCCGCGTGCGTCCGCGAACGAGCGAAAAAAAAAGAGAGGACGCGAATAATCCTGGAGGGAAAGGGGAGGAAGGGGGAGAGTTAAATTATTTCCGACGACCCGCGCGCGCGGGTCCGACCCAGTTCCGCGGCTTGACATTTCGCTAAAATAGCTAAGCGCTACACACGCTAAAAGAGGGGTTACGTTTGTAAATATGGGCTGTAATAGATTATAACGCTGAGTGCAAACGGTATGTCGTAAGCGCGAGGTGTCCTTTTTATATCTTTATTATTATACATAAGTTGCATTTATTTAAGCGCGGATGTGACGGATCAATGAGGTAACCGGATTTATTAGTGAAAATTGCATTTGACGGCACGACCTAGAAATTTATAAATAATCTGCGAAAGTGATATTCAAGTCGCGCGTGCCATTTTTCGCGGTCCTTCGCTGGGTCGCATTTTCGACCGCATTTAGACCTATCGTTCTTTGCAGAAATCTTAAATCTGATCGTGAAAAGGAGTGAGTTCGGGGGCCGATTGCTACTATATAATTTTAGTTCTTCAGAAACGGACTTCGAACTTTTTGCGACCCGTGTCTCAGACACCGGGTCTAAAATCACTCGACCTGGAAATCGTACCGCTGCCGAGCCCGAGGACACACCGTGCCTCTCGACTCGGGGAGTCGACGAATACGTTGATCAAGGTAGGAAGGAAGGCGCGCGAAAATGCGGCAGAAAAGGCGAAATATAAAATTGGCAATACCGGAACGAAACAATGCTAGCGCGGCCACGAAGCACCGTAAATTTCGGCCGCGGTCTATATTCGGCGCGTGGGGTACAATCGAACGGTCGACATAATAACACTTGGACGCCGCTCGTAAATTTCGGCCGGTCGAGTCGGCCGACGCGGTCGGAGGGGGTTTAGCTATACTCGCGGGTTCGACCGCTATTGGTATTCTCTACGGGTGCCACCCACCGCCGATTCCGACGTTACCGTGGATCTCATCTTCACGTCTCCGTATGAGTATATCCTATCTCATGCCCGGAGTAACGGCCGTTCGTTTCTCCGATCCTTTCTGAGCTCTCCGTCTCTGGCGCGCATGGTCGCCCTTTCGCGCCCACCCCCTCCCCCCGCCCCTCTGCCTTCGCGTTCTCTTCCGCGTTAATCGAGCATTAAGTGCACGCCTAATCGCCTTAACGTCCGAATAATTTCGATCACGGAAACAGAATTTCCACCCCGCCAGCGAGATCCAGGAGGTCGAATTAACGACGATCGAGTGCTTGAAATAACACCCGAGAGAAACTTTCTTCGCGTCAAAGACGAAAATTCATTGCGATTGCGTGTCAGATTTTGTTTTAATAATAAAAATGTGCTCTTTCGGAAATAGCGTGTGATCTGTAACAGTAACAGTAAGATTTTGCGTATAAGGAGAGAATATTTTTAAGTAATTTATGCAATTGCGCATTTTTAAAGTTCCACAGCTTGAGTCTTAAAAAAAAACTTTGCTGACACAGTGCTGCTACAAGGCGTTCTCTCCAGCGATCGTCGAAATCGTCTCTTTTCGGGCAATTGCTGCAAATTTATGAGAAGGTAGCAAAGTTTCGCAAACGACGCCGGAGTGATCCACGACGGCGTGCCGTCGCACCGGCGCGGCGCGCTCTCGGCGAGGGATACGGCGCGGAAACTTCGTGCAAGAAATTCGATCTCGTCTCACCGCGACGCAACATCGACTCCATCGATCGTGTGGCGATCATGACTGGTTGGCCAATGGATACTAAAGGCACCGGAAGAGCAAGAGAGAAAGCGAGCGAGAGGGAGAAAGGGAGAGGGAGGGAGATAGGGGAGATGGAGAAGTCATTGGCAGCCCGAATCGTCTTCGGCCCTCGAAGACTTTAGACTTCGCTCCGTTAGATAATGCGGCCGCCGTCGTATCGGGCTAGACTACCCAGCCAAGTTCTTGTTCCTTCCGTATATACTCCGGCGCCGGTGAAATTCCCAAAATTACCGGCATTACTACGGACAAAGGCCGGAAATCCCGAGTTCCGATCCCGGAGCGCGTAAGGACCGTCGCCGCCCGCACCGAGCGCCACGGCGGCGTCTCTTCATTAATTGTATTAATTGGTCCGCCAAACCGCGATAAAAAGCGCACTCCTGTAATTCGATTTACGGCATTTACGGCAAAGTTCTCGCTCGCTGAATTAAAATATCTTGATTTATTTCCTGGGTGGATTAATCCAATTGTTGTATTATAATAATTAATTGAAATTAATTTGCAGACGAGAACTGGTAGATGTGGAATATTATATATATTTTTCTTTGTCGCTTTTATATACTTGGATTATTTCTCGCAAAGCTCCGGTTATTATGAAGAAAATATCTTTCTTGAGAGATGTAAAAAGACTCCCCTGCCCCGTGTACACAGCTGCAAGGCGTTAAAGACAATCCGGCGGAGATGATTTACCGGCGCGTTTGGCAAATGGCACGGTCTTGTACTGCGCCGCGGCCCGAACTCACCTCGACCTTTCAACCTTTCCCAGATATATCGCCTCCGAATAAGATCATGACGTAGTCGGTGGAGAGCACCAGAAATCGATTCTTCCACACCCCGTTGATTCTTCTCCGACTTTTCTCTCCCCACCCCTCCCCGCCCTCCCGCCAGCCATCGCGTACATACGCGCTAACGAAATTGACCTGTCGCTACAAATTTCACAGAGGTTTCGACAAAAGTCCGCGGAATCGCGTCGCCTTTCACTCTCCTCTCCCCCCCCCCCACCCCCCGTGAACTCGCGAAATTATTTCGATACTCATAAATACGTTAGCGCGAGCGAACCTTAAGTGCAGGCTATCACGTGAAAGAGAAATAGGGAGCGTCGTGGAAAAACGACGCGGGAATACGAGATAACGCGAGGAGAATTCAAGAACGCCATTTCGCGGCCCCGACCTCCTCTTAGAGAAAGTACTAAAATTTTTTTTTTTTTAGGTCGAAAGAGGTCTGGGAAGGTCTACGTAATTTGCCTTCGTACCACTTGCGGCCGCGCGCCGACAGGCTCGTTTATATATAGATGGCGCGTTTAATTTTCACTTCGTGACACGAGCCTTTTTGCATCGTCGCACGTCGCGTCGCCTCGTCGCCCCCATCAACGAAAAGCGCATACGCCGGTTACGCTCTCACAATATTCGCATATTCCGCGACGCGTCGCATTATAACCATGGCATTCCCGAAACCCTATGAATTACGCCGGGCGTATAAATATAAAATAACGCGAGATATATACGGCGAGAGCGGGCACGACGTTAGGGGCGTAAGTCTGACGTAATGATACATCACCGTAATGAAACCGCCATGCGGCAACCCTCCTCCCCCTCCCTCTTTCCTCTCTCTCTTCGCCACTCGTTCAACCCCCTCGCGCACGTATATGGTGCCAGTCTGGTACCTCCCCCCTTTTTCAACATCCGCACCCCTTCGCTCTTTCATTCTCTCTCTCTCTCTCTCTCTCTCTCTCTTCCCTCTCTGTCTCTCTTTCTCTCTCTCGTCGCCATCCGCGAATGCCATTGCGAGCGTTCACGTTCGTGCCACGTCTTATAAATCATGGTTTACCTTTGTTCCTGGGAGCGGTGCCTCGAGGAATACGCGGACCAATCGGATTCACCCCGGTTCGTCCGGATGCACGGTAGAAATCCCATTCGCCGGAACCACACACGATTCCACGTGATTCTCGACATTACCGATGATCGAATAGTAAACGGAGTGACACAGGAACCCGAATTGTCTTCCGAAGCGACGACGTGTGTCGTCTATCGGCGACGGTGGGCAAATTCAGTGGAATAGGATGTGGCGGCGGCGAATAGGGGATTAAGATTAAAGGATCGATCGCGGGTGGGAGCAGCGTGCGTTTTCGCGTGCCAGAAAAGAGTGTCTCGGAGATACGATCGCTCGGAGCGGAAAAGTTGCCGGCGTGCGCTTAATAATCACCGTAAGCATTAAGACCTTACTTAAACAGAATTTATCTGCGACGTAATCTGCGAATCCTCACACGGATAAAAAAAAACGTATTCTGTTTGAGAACGGAAAAAGGTCGTAAGAAGATTTTCGCGAAAGAAAAACATCTCTCTCTCTCTCTCTCTCTCTCTCTCTCTCTCTTCTCTTTTTTGTAAGATTTCTAGTTCGGAAATTTCTAATTTGAAAGAATGCAACTTCTCGGACACCTTATACACGCGGAAATTAGGTGGTTGATTCATGACGTCCCGTAGACTACTTATCCTACGAGGAGTGAGTTTTCCCTTAACCAATATCGCGGCAAAGTCCACGAACAGCCAGCTATCAGTCCCGGCCACTTACGGTGGAACTTAGCAGAGATGATGCTGCCGAAACCGAGAGAAGAGGTAGGGTGACTCGAGCGCTCAGATCATCGCCGCCATAATGGGACCTCAGTGCGTCGTTAAGAGATGACACGGGCGTATAGCTCCCCGTCTTTGTGCACGTACATCGACAGGTGCATCGCTTCCCCACACATTCCCTTACCGTAAATTCCAACGTTCGCTCGGCTCTTACCAATGCGCGTCGAAATATTACCTCGTTGTTTGAATTTTTACTATCCACGATGGATTTGTCCGTGCACTTGCGTCCGCTATTCTTTTTCCATTTTTCCCGATACAAGAATTGCCGACGGAATACGATTTGATACTGGATATCTTATTTCGCAACATTATTTTCCCGTTGCCCTTCAATGAGAACTTTTCATAGCATCTCTGTTAGCGTCGTTATTTAAGTGTCAATGCCACGATCAATCACTTATTCAAATTACCGCTGACACTTCTATCTGCACATATTCCGCGAACGACGAGCCGTTAGACATAAGTGGCATAAGAGACTGGCAAGAATTAGTTTTCCCCCTCAACTTCGCTATACGTAGAGAATTTCGGGAGCAAATGCGAGAGGTCATAAGGGAACGAGCGTGCGGGGAGAACGAAACGCGGACGCGTGATGGAGGAGGGAGAAAATCGAGGGGGAGAGCGCGAGAAGGGAGGCCCTGGGGGCCGGGGGTTCATGCATATGCCACAATCTCATTTGACTACATAATCGTATTCCGACCCGGCGGGATCATCCATGTCAACAAGTTACATATTTTTTTTCCATTCCCCCAACCCCCGCCCGCCCCGGCTTTTTTGTGCGACGAGACCGGCCGACGTCGCTTCTATCGTCCTATTGTCGCGATTTTGTCTCGTCGTGGCTAATTCGCGACGATTGTTTGATCCCCTGTCTCGTTTTCCCTTTGCAGCGCCCGAGATGCGAGCGAGATACTGCAAGCCCGGTAGCTCGTTTCGCGATAATCCTTTCGCGGACTCGGGGAAACGGGCGAAAGTTTGCGAAGTCTCCAGATGGGGTGTGGGGGAAACGAACAAACGACACGCTGAAATTCTTAATACTGGCGGGGAAAATGAAGGACGAATGCGCGCTAATGACTCGTTCGTAGTGTTTCATCTTGATATTGAAGTTTCGAGAGAATTTCCTGTATCACTTTAAGGCTACTTTCATATTATTCGAACAAACTAATTACATTCGTATAATAATAAAATAATTAACTAGTATTATGGTGAAGAATCAAGATATTAAAATAGAGTTTATGTACCGAGATGAAGAAGATACTCTGATTAGATAAATTATACATTTTGAAAAATCTCTCCCCTTTTAGAAATTTAAAAAAGAATGTAAAAGTATTTTTTTCTTCTCGTTGCAAATAAAGAGAACGCACGGAAGGAAAAAGCAGCGATGAATACCCGCTATAGTTAATCGCGCCTGAAGAACAAACTGTCATACAGTAGTCGAGAGTTAAATTGAAGTTCGTGAATTCCTCGAGTTGCTTCCTACAACAGCAACGTATAAATAACGTTTATTTGAGTAATCGCAATGAACTCGAAGGGAAACAGCTTTCGGGAGAATTGGAAATGCCATCTTGTACGCTTCGCGCGATCTTGAATTGGTTGAGGATCGAGAGCGGTGAATGGATAACGACGCGCGTTCGCGATGAATGAAAAGAAATTCATGATTTTCTTGCCTACGAGATTCAGCACTCATCGATTTCTCGAGTCGTCCCTTTCGAGGGTACGAATCGGCACTCCTGTATTGTACGACGCGTCTCTCGACGTTCGCTCGTTTGAGGAATATGGCGAGCCACGAGGTCAAAACCTGGCCTCGCCGAGTATACGGCGCGTCAAGGGTGGTAGGAGACGCTTGAATAATATACACGGGCCGTCCGACGGAACCGTCCCCGAGAGCTTGGAGCTTCGAAGTCTCTCGGTCTAACCCAGATCCGGAAACGGATCCGGGAACGAGGTCATTCCCGCTCGCGGACACGGGGCCGTGATTTCGTTACTTCGAATTCTCGTCATCCCTCTTCGCCACGTTGCAGGTACTCTTCCAGTTTTGTTCGTTAACTCGGTTGTGTCTTCCCGCTTTGACGGGGAGAACGGAGTTACTTCTCGCGACCCTTTCCTTCCTTCTTTCTTCGCGAGGAATACCTCTGAAAACTAACGAACACGAACTTCCTCCCTCGTTTCTCTTTCTTTCCCTGACGCGCGGCGTTCCCTCGCGAAAAATGTCGCGGTGTCTTAAACTGAAGATGATTAGTCGGGATGCGAAGAAG
>NW_012026800.1:986267-1027932 GCF_000956235.1 Wasmannia auropunctata | reverse complement strand
GACGCCACGAGCGTAATTCGGCGAGACTCGGGAAAGACTCCATTACTTAAGATATTATTAGATCGTCTCTGTGCGAGAGATTCCAATACATAAGCAGTTTACACCGCAGGATTGCTGGTTCAGATTCCATTTGTTCCGGCTGTCACCCCATGACGCATGTCCCATCCATCCACCGAGCTCCGCCCTATCCCTTTCCATAACGTATTACAACCCTTTATATATTACTCTGTCGCGTTCGCGTATCTTCCGCGTCTGCGAGTTAGTCATGACGCGCGATCGGTTTAGATACTCCCTTGACGAAGGGAGTATCCAGTGACATTTCTATCATTTCTTTGCAGACGCGCGCATATACGTTGGCTCCTTTGCACAAGTATATACAATAATTAAGCACTTCTTTCGATTAATTCTCGCCCTGAGTTTAATTATTCATGTAGCATAATTCTTGTATATCAAGCGTCCAGAAGTAGATTTTACGTGTCAAACATAGAGATGGAAATCCGCTGGAATTTAATTAGGGAAAATCGTCTGGACAATCGGAATTTGTTGTAGAAATTTCATTTCGAAAGAAGTAATTGATCTCCCGGCCGAGAGTCGCAGCGATAATGCATTCCCCGGGTTTCGGGGCGGACTTTCGGAGCATTCCGGTGTATCAACGGCCACGAAAGACTGTATATTCGGTACAATTTACTCCTTCCTTCCCTGGCCGATATAGACAGTGTAAATAACTTTTCGACAAGTTCTCGAGTAAGCACTGTGACGTCGTGAAATTTTGAAGATACTCGATTGGTGCACGGCTATGTGACCCGCCCGAACATCCCTCGTAACATAAACAAGGGTTGCATTTCTCTCCCCAGGGCTTCTCTACCGGTATAGGAAACGAAGGAGGGATTTCATAATGAATTTACTGCTCGAATACGCTCGGTAAATACAATTACTTAACCCCCCGCCATTTTGATGTTGTCCGAGACATAAATCGGTATTATTAAACGTTGTACATTGATCCTATCCAATTGACCCTATAATAGCAGCAATAAGTATCTTAATCTGATTGCCGCATAAATATTTCGAAGATACTAATCTTCACCAGAATTCGGAGTTTCCTAAAAATACGCAATGTGTGCACGTGTGTGTATGTGTGTGTGTGTTTTATTTCCGTTATAAATGATAACGCGTGAAAAAATATTCCATCGTTAAAAGGAGAAATTCGCACGAAGCACCGCGGTCGATAAATACAACCGCGATAGTTCATCGTCCTTATGGAGTTAAGGTCCGAGCAAAGGCAGCAGGGCGAAAAGGAGCGCTCCACTTATCTCACAATCACTTAGAAAGCAATCCTCCACGTCCCTTTCCCCCCCCCCTCCCCGTCTCCTCTGCCAGCCGTCGTTCCTAGCAAGATTGCATATCTTCACGGAGCAGCATTTTCGAGCAAATCCCTCGGCGGTGACGTTAATAACGACCGTGCAGCGTGTACGTATGGTTTTTCCAGCTCTCGCTTTGCTCGATTCTCTCTCTCTTTCAAGATTTTCTCTCTCTCTCTTTGTCTCTCCTTCTTCCTTCCTCATCGTCCTATCCTTCTTTCTCACGTCGTCCTTCTTCATGGTAGGTATATACGCCGCATATCAGAACGTGAGTGCGCCACGGCCACGTAGCTAATTATCCCCAAGAGCGTACGACCCGGAAGGTGATCTATTCGCGGCGAGGAGCTTCCACGAGCGAAAGAGCCGCCATTTGGCGTGCGAGAAAAGAGGACGGGAGAGAGAGAGAGAGAGAGAAAGAGAAAGAGATAGCATAGGGGAGGGAGAGAGGGAAAAGAGAAAGGGAGACTCGAAAAAGACCGGGAGATATCCGTTTTCGAGGAATGCAAATGAGAGAACGAGCGAGCGAGCGAGCGAGCGATGTATAAGACGCGAGAAACGGGTAGGGTATAGGGTAGGAAGTTCTCTCTTCTCTCGGAGGGGAGTTAAGGCCGTCGCCCTTCTCCCTTCCGACCGTCGACGACGGGGGCTTCCCCCTCCCCCCCCGGCGGGGGGAGGAATGAGAGATGTAAGGTAATTAAAGCGAACGTGCACCACCTTGTAGGAGATTTAAAAGCTCGTAACTTTTTATGATTTACATTCCTTTCATTTAGTCGCGCTTACCTACAGATAGACTCCATCGCGCCATTTCTTCGCGCTCCCTTCTCGCCTGTCTCCTCCTCCCCCCCCCCTCCCTTTCTTTCCACGACCCGTGTCGCTTTTCTCTCGCTTCGGCAGGCCTCTCTCTTTCTCCCTCTCTTTCTCTTTCTCTCCTTCATTTGCCTTCTCCACTCTTCCCCCTCGCGTTTTCTTGTTTCTTTCTCTACTCCGTACTACCGCTTACAGCGCTTCTCTCTTTCCTCCTTCCGCGTTCCGCCTCTGCAATCTCGAGATTGCGCGCGACAACTTTGCCACACGCTGCGGAACATAAGTTCCCAACTTGGGACCTCTCCCTCCCTCTCGCGCGTTCCCGTCTCTCCATCCCTTTCCCCTCCCTCCCCTCGCCCGCTACCTCCGTGCACCTCCGACGCCGGAGACTCGATTAAGCTTCCACGAGATCGAGATTAATCGAATACCTCCGTGCCTTATGTCCGATCAGCTCCCAGCCAATAATTAATATTCAGTGTCATCCTCCCGTGTGCCGGAACGCCGCCGGAGTCGCGCCGGAAGGTATACCTACCCCCTTTATAGTCCCTACATCTTCGAAAGTACCGTGGCACTTTTCGATTGCGAGTGATTCCATTAAGTTTGAATAATTCACCCCGGGTGTAGCTGTCTTCAGAAAAGCGGCAGCCAAGGCGACGTGTCGCTCGTGCATTTCACAAATTGGTCTGAAAGAAAGGATGTAACAACGATATATGTTCTTCAGCCGCAATGCAAAGCCTTTTCTGCAGCCTTTTCTGACAGCGAAAATCTCGAGATATCTATATTTGATATTAAATATTGAGTGAATTGGGCCGCGTAAGACTTCGCAGCTTATTTACTTTTAAAAGTTGCTTCACTCTCCGACGCTTCTAGAACTGTTCATTTTTAATGAATCGAACCGCGGCGCGCCGGTCAATTTTCTATTACATATAGGACGCATCTCGGCATATTTTATGACTCGATCCCGAAATTCAGCATTTAAAGTAAAACTTTTTATCTACTCTAATTAAGCGTGAAATACCGAGTACAAATTCAAATAATAAATTTACCGGCGAAAACAAAATCTGATTCGCTCGGTGCCGTCGTTTAAAACTTTTAACATGTACTACGCACTGCAAAAAGACAAAAGCGAAGTCGCGAAAGAGGTATCCGCTCATCTCATTAAGTCCTTGCACAAAACCTTTAATTTTATTTCATTGATACACTTCCATTTTACTTCAAAGGTCGTTGATCTAACCCACTTAATCCACCCATCTGGTTAGTTCTCGAGTAGCTTCCAGTCTCACAGTCTATATAGGTACTCTACATGGCAAAGCGACTCGTAATAAGGCGAGATTTCCGATACGCGTGGCGCGCATACGCAGCGCGTCGAGAGGAGTCTTGAGATCTCTTTGAATCGGCGGAGAGAGGCGCTTCTCACCAGGAGTTTCATATACCTACCTAAACAACATCCCCCGTTGCGTTCAATACACACACTTCGAACCGTTTAATCGCGGAATCACAAGCCGTCCGACGACGCGACGGCGGCGGGCAAAGTTTGTCAACGTGACGATTGGCGTCGCCGGGCGTCTCTCTATCGCTCTTTCCGCCAATACGTCGAGGGGTGAGGTGGGAGGGGAAAGAGAGGAACTTCGACGAGGGGAGGCCGTCGCGTTGATGATTTCACGGTTCTCGTCCCAGATAACCGCGGGATTAATCCGCGAGCGCGTCGACGACGCCCCGACGCTGCCGCGCGCGGCTCCGGGAACCCTCAACTCCGGACGACCGCGTGTCGAGTTCTATCACGTCGTGACGTACACACGTACACACGCGCACGCACATGTAAGTATACTGCACGCACGCGCGCATAATAAACCAACACGGAGAAATTAGGCAGGGAGAGAAAGAGAGAGAGAGAGAGAGAGAGAGAGAGAGAGAGAGAGAGAGAGAGAGAGAGAGAGAGAGAGAGAGAGAGCAAGTGGAGCGAGTTCTGAATTACCTCATCGAGCTGCCTTTTGTAGCGGTATAGGAAACATTAGAGGGAGGGTGGAGGGAAGAGATATAGGTAGAGACAGACAGACAAAGAAGAAGGGTGCGGCGCACGGAGAGGGTGGGTGGATGGAGAGGCGGATACATCTGCTCAAAGACAATGGATACATTAGGAATGCTCTCTGAGCACACAGTTTGCGCGCAGTTATCGATTAACTGGAGCATACTGCATCGACAATAACCCGATTCGGAACGGAGCGCGCGGGAGGATATGTGCTTCATCGGTGATTCACAGTAGCATCAACTCGGCTCGCACGTAAACGATCGAATCAACAAATTCATGCCGTAAACGAACGACGAGACGCCGCGCCGCGCCGTGCGACGTTACTTGGCTCGTTAATCATTCACGGTTTACTTCTAAAACATTCACCACAGCACGTGTCGTTGTTCGGAAACTCCTATATACACCCCGCGGATTAGATGAGCGTAAGAAGCGCGGATGCAAGAAGTGTTGTGGTATTTAATGTGAGAATTGCGAGGGGGGGGGGAGGGGGAGAAAGAAAACCCACGTTTCCTAATTAGACGTGATTGCGGAATTCACTCTACAACGCTCTCTCCACCTTCCTGCCGAGAAAGTGAACGTCGTCGGTGATAAATAAAAAGACGGTGTGAACGAGAGAACACACACGCGCGGTCGATCGATTCGCCGCTCTCTTCTACGATTCTTTTCCTTTCCACGCGTCATTAAAATATGCGTCGACGGGGGGGGGGGAGGAGGGGGTGAAGACTGGCTGCGCGGGGCGAGCGGCGAACGTATCACCGATCGCCGCGGACGGCTTTTCCAATTTCCCACGAATCACCCGTGTCTGCAAAGATTTACGTGCCACCGCGATACGTATTACCGTAAATTCGAAAGGACGTGCCGGGATGGTAAAGAATCGGTTGTCCATCCGACGCGAGCGTTCGCTCGCGCGCGCACGCGCGGGAATATTGCGCGATCGCGCGGCGCATCTTGGCGTGACTTATGGATATACCTATTGAAAAATTGAAAATTCGCCTCGGAGCCCGATCGACGGTCTCTCTCGCGTGGAACGCGCGCGTGTACGTAATTGATCCGCCGGAGGACTCGCGCGCGCGACGCGGGGATCCGCTATATTTTAAACCGTCCTCCCGGTAACGACTCTAATTTTAGCATGTCACCGCGAACGTGACGTTTCCGCGAAAACCAGGTTTCAGGTCAATTTTGTAGATCGATATGGATTTTCAGCGCGCCAGTTTCATTAGCGAAAGGGTAAGGCGTGTCGTGTCATCGATACGGGCAAACTTCCTCCCGACAGGATGAGGAGGAAGATAGAAACGCGCGAGAAAACAGCCACGACTCTATTCTATCTTTATCTGAGCTTATCAACGAACGTTTATCAGGCCGTCCAGCTTTCTAATTCGATTGGATGGGAATTCGACTCGCGGATCGAAACGGCCGCCAGTAAGAGTATTGGCTGATAAATAAGAGACTCTACTTTTTTTTTAATTTTCGCATGCCTATTTTCGATACGCCTCCGTGCGAGATGTATACGGCCGGACTGCTTTATAAATGATAAGTGATGACGGGACCCTTCGTTCCCCGCCTTCGAGGGGATAAAGGATTCAATCCGCGGAATAACACCGTCCTCTCTCGTTACGGCCGGAAGTTTGTGCGGAGCTCCGTCCAAAATTCGCTGAATAATTCGCAGTAAGTTCGCTCTCTGTCTCATTAAAGAGTATTCCCGTCGCAGGTAAACTGCGCTACATCGCTCACGACAATGAATCGATCGTGGCCGGTGTATTCCATCTCTGGCCGTATCACGCCGCGTGTGGAGTAAGCCTGCAGTAAGTTCTTTTTTTTTTCTACAGCGTAAAGACCATCACGGTAATTGCCGACAAGTTAAACATTGATATAATTCCGGCCTGACGTTACTCAGCCACACCAATTAATTTATAGCACCTGATGCAAGAGAGACGTAATTGTGTATTCGCCGGTAATCAGGATTATCCGCAAGTTAATCAATACCGCGCCAGCGTCCACCTGATTACATCGCGTTTAATTCGCAAACTGATGTTGCGAGATTCAGTGCGCGCCCGGCGGGAAAAATACTTCCCTCCCTACCTGCGTTAAAGCGGCTATTGTTGTCACCTGTGACATGTGTCCCTTTAAATCCCGATCGCGCTTTGACAAGCACACACTACAAGCGATCGCATATTTTCCTTCTCAATTATAAATATACAGGGAAATTCAGTTAATTAACATCAATTTTACCACCGGGGGAGAAATAATAGCCGCTCGTCGAGCAAATGACGATTGATTCCGATCGATCATTTTCCTACCGCGGGTTGACATTCGCGCATTTAAATGCGGAGTATTCGAGCGCGAGTATCCGAGTGTCACAGTTGCCGAGATCCGCGGGCGAACGACTCGAGGGAGATCGTTTCCTCCCCGAGTCGAGTTTCTATTTGCTGACCCTGCCGATTCGTATAATCACCTTCCAGCCGGTTTGTACATAAGAGACCGAGAGGTATATTACGCCCGAAAGCTTAAAGCATCCCTTACACGGCCTTCTCTCCGGCGTAATCTCTGCCCCCTCCTCCCTCCCGTCATCTTCTCTCTCTGTCTTTCTCTCTCTCTCTCTCTCCGTTCCCCTCGTTCCTTTCCGTCGACCTGTCAGCCGAGTTAAACGAGCAGCGAATTAATTAAACTTCTATTTACGTTATCGATGAATCAGCGATATTCCGCGAGACGGCATGCGCTCCGCCGCGTCGCGTCGATGCGGCTGAGAGGACGCGACGTCGTAATAAATTTTCAAAAAGTTTCGTGTAGCACGCCGTCGCCTCGTTTCGGACCTCTTATCGTTACCGCGGGAGGAGGGGCGGAGGGGAGGAGGGGGGAGGGGAGGGAATATACTTGAGGGTGTCTCCTCTCGAGTTTGAAAGAATTTAATGAGAGGTAATAGGAATCGCGGTAACAGTAACCGCGCACTCGAACGAGAGCTCGAGGACGCAATAGTTTTTTAATAATAAGCAATTAAAGTCGCTCACTCGTCAACATTCATGCATTTTCACGCATTTTCAGGTACAAAGCGGTGGCGTAACCGTTGAAAGTAGCGCTGCCAAACGCCACCGTGCTACTCGCTTATCATTTAAATTAAACGATTGTTGCGCTACAAAATTATCGTGGCGGTTACTTTTATCTCAACTTTCCTAATCCGGCATTAAACTTCGTTAAACTTAATGGAACACTGCACCTCGCGCAAAAGAGAAAGAGTCGGGCCACCTTGCCAGCGTTTCTCGAGCTGGTGGATACATACTTAGAGACCGCTGGCACAGATACGATGCCCCGGGGATTAACTCGCGATTAAATAAATGCGGAAGAGATGTGGCGCACCCGCGGCGGGAAGAGTACTGTTACAAATCGATTTGGACTGTATTTTTGAACGAAATTATATAACATAACAATCGCTTGTAATCGCTCGCAAATTCGCAAGAGATCACTTCGTAACCATCAGTGTGCGGACGAGCCTTTGGTGAAATCTGATATCGTGTTATCAGCTTCACTCGGCGAGCGTGCGCGCAGTGCCTTCATCCGCGCTATAAAATCGGTATTATTTTGAAACGCGACTCCCAATAACTATCGGTCGCCAGAAAGAATCACTTGTTAACGCGAGAGTCCGAAAGCGTGCTTGATTTACAAAGGAAATATTAGAAGTGACATACTTTCGAACATAAATATATCAGCGCGCAGGGCGAAACGAGCGAGCGTTAAAGAGAGAAAGAGAGAGAGGAAGAAGGCGGGGGAGAGAGCGAACGGGGGATGCGTCGCGGAAGGAGGTCCTCGAGAAAATAAATGTTAAATGAATTCTCTCGATCGTCCGTGGCCTTTGTGCCGCGCTCGAAAGCAAAGTTTTCGTACAGAAGGTACGACCTCCCTCTCTCCGTCGCGTTGCGCGTGGACGGATGAAACGGGGTGAGACACGAGTGGCGGCACGGAGGCGGCTAGAGCACCACTTAAATAATATAATTAAACGGGGGAGGGAGGGTGAAGCTGCGAGAGAGCCACGCGCGCGTGGAATCCTTCGCGATACTTCGAGGAGACGTGCGTTCCCTTCGTATCTCTGCGAGTGACCTTGGCAATTCGTCGACGAGAAGCGGAGGACTTGCGCGGCCGAGCGCGAACGAATCTTCCTCTTTTTCTCTCTCTCTCTCTCTCTCTCTCTCGCCGCTGCGATCCTCAACACCTCGCGAACAACAGACACCTCGGGAGCTTTTGCACTTTTGGTTCATGCATTTAAATAAATACACCGTAAATTGTGGCGCAAAACAATACTCGGAACAGTTGTTAACCGCGAATGAGAGCGCGCAAAGAAAAACCACGAGTGTTCTCCTTCGACCGAATTTTGAGACGTTTATTGTTGGATACGCGTGTTGTCGAGGTTACGTATACGCGTATTTCTACGATATCAGAAAATGTCGATTGTATACATTTCCACACCTTTATCCGCAGAAAATCCCGATTATAAGCGGGAGAATCGAATCGCGTTTGGCGAAAGGTGCAGCGCCGTGATCGCGATACAAAAATTACAATCGGCCGGATGCAGTATCTCGCATTTAGACGACCGATCGAAACGGTCGGTTTATACGGCGGGGTCTTTTTTTTGCACGCGCGTCCGATAATTGACCGAATACAGGGTGATTTGAAAGCGAGCGGGCGAGCGAGCGTTTCGTTCGTTCGTTTGCATTTGCGTTCGCGATACTGCCGCGCGCACGAGCCCAGGGCGCTCATTTGTATGCACATTTGCTTAAAAGTATCGCCCCTAGATATTTGCCGCGCGCCGGCCCTAGCACCGCGTGCGGCGCGATGCGCGCTCCACGGTGAATTTAATATTGAAAACATTCGATCGATCCATCGCGGATCGGCACCGCCGGATAGCCAATAACAGCAATCGCTACCATATAGCCATGCTAAATAGTATTCCCCGATGCGCCGCGAGCTGTCGGCGAGGGTGCATCTGCTCCGAGGTTTGCTCGCTTCGAGGCCACCTCAGCCGCGCTAAAAGAAATTAATGGACTCACACACTAATGTGCATCAAATTCTTTTCTAACGTGTTAAGGAATATTATTGAAAGTATATTAGGAAAATCGAAGAGAGAAGGAGAAAGAGAGAAAACGAGGGGACAGAGATGCCAAATATTTCTCATACCTTTTCTTATTCAGAGATTCTTCGATCTAGATCTAGATCTTTTGTCTACTCTCTAAATCTGTATCAGTGAAAAGTCACTGATTGAGTCAGTAACTGCTTCGCATCGCTAATGAATAAGTAAAACAGAGCTAAATTCCGCTGTGTAATTCGCGAGAACAGCGAAATCCACTGATTTGTCAACGATTATTGCGATTATTCACTTATTTATTAGTGATTTCCGAGAAACATTAAAGTTGAATTTCGTTGATTACCATACTGATGCATTCAATGAATAACCATTGATAATCGGTGACTATCTACTGATTCAGATTTAGAGAGTAGAAAAATGCGAAAGTACTGATTAAATTACAAACAAGTCAACGAGTGTCTTATTCGTGAAAGACGTAAGCAAAACGCAATTGAGGAAGGAGCACCCCGTATATGCAATACATTGACCGTATAATGAATTAGTATCAAGATTTGCAAATCGTCTCAATTCCAAAAGTGACCGCATATCTCGTGCGGAGGGCATCGCTACGATCTGTAGCATACCTATCCGACGTCCGTAAAATCTCTGTGCGAACCGCGAGCGTCGCGCGACCCGACACACACGCGCGGGCCCCGGACACGCCGCGTCGCGTCGCGTCGCGTCTCGCTGCGGAGTGTGCGGCGGGCAAACCACCGAATGGTCGTTCTGTCCGGCTAATTTACTTTTTGTATTTTCGGTTTAAATTGACCGACCGTGCCCGATAGCCGTGCGCTTCCCTTCCCGCACCCGCACCCGCACGCCTGCACCCCCTGTCCGCCCTGTCGGATATTCTGCGCTCTCCATTCGCGACCACCGAAGCTTCACTAACCGTGAATGCCAATCTCCTCGTCCACCGCGAGGTGATTCTGTCTTTTTTTTCTCTCTCTCTCTCTCCCTCCCCCCTTCCTCTCTCTTTTCACTTTTTTCTTGATTCTCTTTTTTTTTCGTCGTTTCCCACCGTGCCCATTCTCTCCCATTCTGACACTCCCTCCCGACTCAATTCGTACGTCCACCACCTTCCTCTTTCTCTCTTTCTCCTTCTCTTTGCAACTCTCGTTTTCCGCCTCGTATCCTCCCTCCCTCTCTCTCTCTCTCTCTCTCTCTCTCTCTCTCTCTCTCTCTCTCTCTCTCTCGCCGCGCTCTTTCACGTTCTTTAGCGTGACGGAAACGTCGGACGATCGTGTTTCCGATCGAATTTTCCCGATGGCAGTAATCGCTCACGCTGGAGAGAGTCGACTATGCCGCGAAGCTCCCTTTACCCTTTGACGGAATCGTCACGTGTCCCTTTTTTTTGGGCCGGCAAATATTGAAACTCGCAGCGAAAAGTTGTTGCGTTGGGCTCGAAGGCTGAAAGCCGGGATCGATTAACGGTGAGCTACGCGAGTTATTAAACGTTTCGTACAGCTTATATGATAAATTATAGAAGATCTTTTATATCCGAGCGGAAAAACGTGACTGTAATTATGCACGATTTTGTTACTATTTTTTACATAGATGAAAATAATAAATTTAAAAAAATCGATCGTCGAAAATTTCAAATTCCTCTTGCAGATCGAACCGATTTAATCAAGAAGTCCGCGAAATGTCCACGAAGGTCGAATCATTACGACGGCAAAGAGCCGAACGGCCGAGTGATGAACGCGCGGCGGGAAAATAATTTCGATATGCGCGAGATGAAACGATTCGATGGGGTATTTTGCATCGCAAACTACATTCGATCGACCTATTTTATAGCGCGCGCCACGTGTATTTTCTTTTTTTTCCTTCCGCCTTTTTTTCGGCGCGGAGAGAGAGATCGCGTGCGCGATGATAGCGTGCGAAACTAGATTCCCGTGTTTTTGCGTTGCGCAAGGTGCCGGCCGGATTTTTTCCGGAATAACATAGTGAAATTATGCTTTCAACGATATTTCCTTTCCCGGCTCTTCGCGGGGGCGCGCGCGCGAATGTTTGCAGACGCCGCCGGGACCGACTGTCCGGCATGCGATGCGTTTACAGTCACGGAAGGGGGGAAAATACAACAGAGAGAGAGAGAGAGAGAGAGAGAGAGAGAGAAGGTTTTTATATGTATATGCATATCATATGTGTGTACAATTGAAAATCTGGGCACGCGCGCGTGTCCACGCGCTGATATTGCCGTCGATGTGCTGCGACATCAAATCGATTACTTTTCGGACGTTGACACTTAAAATGTAGCGCGTGCGGGCACATAGCGCACGTCACCGCGTATATCGCGAAGGTAGCCACTACTGGATGTAACGTAGCGAATGTTAAAATTCGACAGTAGAGAATCCGATATCAAAGGTAGATGTAATTTTGCATATTGCGTTCCTAATGTTCATGAATTTTAAGAAGAGAAGAGGAGGTCAAGTTGGCGATTTCATTACATCCCTCTTCGCGCGGGGACATGCCACACAGAAAAACTTGCGCTCAGCGTTCCGCCTTTTTCCGCTCAGTTTTCAATTATTATTAATTATTTCGATGAATTTATTAACGTTAAGTACCGGTTTTTTATTTCCCTAGAACGTGAATAAGTGTTAAAAAAAGTAGACAACTATAAATTTTTATTTACATAATTATTATAATTAAACAAGTAGTTGAAATTTGTGCTGTTTTTGAAAAAAATGCATCTTTTACTGAACTATTATCAATAAACAAAATGGCAATTTACTCATTTAGGACATTCTAAAGTATTTTCAGATTTTTCGTTACGTTGTTTTTTTTTATTATAAATACATAATCTTTAAAAAATATTAAAAAATTGATATTTTCTGTAAATCTAAATAAATAGTTTGAATATTTCTTATAATGATGTTTTAGTGATATTTTGGATCACTGAATCCTAATCTAAGGTCAAAATTTTCAAATTAAATCCAAAATGGAGGAATAATGGATCAAAAACAATGGAAAAAAAATTTGACTTTTGATTCAAATCAGCGACTTGAAAATCTTCGGATATAAAGTTTCAAAAAAATCGGTCTAATACAAAAATTCGTAACATAAATGGTTAAGCAGTAAGACTTAAACAGTAAAGAAATTAACATGTTGGATTTGCCACTGCTTATGGTCTTACATTCTCGACTGTGATTATCCGAATTTCGATTCGCTTATTGCTTAAGTTTTTCTGAGTGCAGCGGCTTTTACACTTCGCAAATGCGTTCTCTAAAAATTCACCGTCATTTATTAATGAAGTCGACTTTCCAACGCTTCTCCAAAGAACTCTGTAAAAACCTCTGTAAAAAGGAATTCCGCGCAACACGGTGAAAGTGCGTTCATATTTAATATCGTGAAATAAGATGAAACAAAGTGCAAAAGTTAACGGACGGACTATTTGGCGAAATCTAATTTCAATTAAGTAATCAAGCGGCCGGCGAGGCGCCGCTTTTTAATAAGCAAAGTTCTTTTTTATCGCGCCCGAGAATTCACCTGCGTGAACTGTTGAAGGAGAGGCGACAATGAAAATATCTTCGAGTATTAACGGCTCCGACAATAAGTTCGATGCGAGTAAACTTCGCATTCAAAGCCGTCGAGCGCGGCGAAAAGGCTGGAGCTGAGAGAAGATTCGCAAAGTTCGAAGCGTGTTTATTGATTCGCTTAAGTGCATTTCTAAGTTTAGTGCCGCCGAGGCGGAATGTCGGTCATTGCGACGTTCTTAATTCGGTACAATGACGCAAACACACAATCGCCGATGTGAAACGTCCTATAATTTCTTTGTAGATTCCATTGTCGGCGGACTCTCTCGCCACCCGAGATCCTTGAAACATTTCCCTGAAAATTCCGAACTCGCTCAGCGTAACAAAAATAGACGGATCGCTGGAAATCAAACAGAAATCAGATGGCACTCCATTATTTTATCTGACAAATAGACTAATTGAGGTAACGTATGACCGCATATTTTTCTCTCTCTTTCTCTCTCCCTGCTCTCTCATGCACACTCACACACTGGCATCCTGATAATTCCGACAAATCCATTAGTGATATATGGTCCTGTCACCTTTTTCATAATTTTATACGGTTTATTTGTATGTTCTTTTTTTTCGTCGTGCGAATAAAAAATGATGAAAAGCGGATGAAAATCAAATAAAAGCAGACGTAAAATATACCACCGTGTTCATACACATATTTTTATTAAATAAATAAATTTAAGAGCGGTAATCGCATCGGCACGAATCCGATACTGATAATACAGGGTATAATGTAAGTACTATAAATATATCGCGCGTATGCTAATAAAAAGTACGTAACCGGATGAATGAAAACAAGAACGTACGAGGGGGAGAAAGAGGGGGGGAGGGATGGGGCGCGTCGTGTCACGTCGTTTTTATCCCAAAGGCCCATTCATCGTCGCGCCGATCGGCGCACGCGGGGATCTAAAGCCGGATGCAAACGAACGCGAATAACCACCTGCATTTGCAGCGAGTTAAAGCAGGCTGTTCATTTGCGTTTGTTCGTGCTCGTTGCATCCCTGGATCGACCCCTGGAATCCAGCTTTGCGGAGAATCACGCGTAACGTCAAATGACGAATTTCAACGGGAGATTTGCGGTTCATAAGTTGACGCGAAAAAAAAAAAACAGTTATCTCGTCGTTCTGTACGCGATATAGAGTTATCGAATCGAGAGGAGCCAAGAATCGGAATATTTTCGACGTGATATTTTGCGCGCGAGATCGTGAAAGGGTGCAGCTCGACCCGGGCCGGGAAAAGCTTTCGAATTAAAACACGGCGCGTTGCACGGCAATACTTAATTATCGGACGGGGCCGGCGGGTGGCTCATCGGCTCTCGTTAGCCGCCGATCGCTTTTACAAGCCCATGCCCGGGCGCTAAATGAGAGCGGCTCGAAAATTCGGTATACGCCAGCCGCGCCGTACCGCGTGTACGCGTGCACGTTTGCGGCCGTGCCGCGCGGTTGTAAAATGCTAAACAAACGGAGGGTGTCCGTTGCGAGTAACGCGACCGAATCGCGGCACTAAATAACCGGCCGTACAAGCGCGCCGCGCGCGCGTCGATCCGTTTCGCCTAAAAGGGTTTCGACGTCGATGCGTCGCCGATCTTTTTCCTGTATTTCTTTTTTCTTTATTTTTCCGATCGTCGGTTTCGTAGCGCGAAAGTTAAATGATACGCGTTTTTATCTGCGATGAGCAGATTAGATCGCACAATTTCTTCTGAACGACATGTTGATTTCATTTATATAAATACTTCATTTATATAAATATTAGTGTATTATTTATATAAATGTATTAGTGTAACGAATTTCACCGGAAGTCGGTCGAATCAAGCTAGATTTAGAATTGTAAAATTAATTATCAATTATTTACCGCGGAAATTAAATTTCTAAGCTTCCTGAGCTTTTAAATTAGCTTTGTAATTAGCCTTATTCCGCTGCTCGCGCGTTCAGATTTCATAGTATGTACTACGAATAGTACGAGTACCTATATAAATAAGCTTTTATAATCGTGATCATTACGTAATTCTCACGAAATAATGTCTGTACAATTCTCGTGTACGCTGTCAACGCGCCATCACGTGTCCAATCAAATTAGCCGATTCACGTCCTACGGTCTGTCATCCTGTCGCGAAATAATTTCGCGCGTTGTCGTGAACGTAGTAGCTTGCAGTGTTCGTGGTTTAAATTCAATCAGTTAGCGCTTTGATCCCGTGCGCGTGTTCTTTATTACCCGACGGAAGGACATCTTTCGTAAATGAGTAAAGGGTTATCGCAACGGTTGAACTTAACGCGACGCAAAGTCGTTCTCTTCGAGAAGTAGAAACGCCCGAGAACGCATCGCTTCGGGGATCCGCGTCGTCCGGATACGACGATTCGTACGTTCATGTAAAGAGGAAGGGCAGGAGAGTGAGAGAGAGAGAGAGAGAAAGAGAGAGAGGGTGGAGAGGAAGAGGGAGAGGGAGAGGTGGTTCGTCGAAAGCCGCAACCAAGCCCTCAGCAAAGGGGCTTTGAGGACGGTGGTCGGAGGGAAAAAGCAAAGGTTAAGATGTGTACCCGTGTCTCGCCTCGGGAGCCCGCGAACGTGACCGGACTTTTCGCGCGGACGAGAGTTACCCGACGCGGCGCGCGGCGGGGAGAAGCTCGCTCACGGCTTGGCTTTGACACCGTTCTCGACAACCCTTATTCCTCTTGCCCCCGAGACATTCTCTTTCTCCCTCTTTCGGTGTTTCCCTCTCGTCTTCCTTCTCCGCGTCTTATCCCGTAGTGATTTTCGCGACGTCTCTCTTGAAAGCCACGAGATATCTTTGCGCGAGATATAGCCTACCAGAGAGAACGCGATTGAATTAGCTTGTGATTTAGGGCGCGGTAACGAGAATTTGCGAGAATCAAATTGGCGATTCGGTAGTTTTAATTATGACGGGAAGAGAGGTGGTGCACTACCTGCCATTTCCTCGGCATTCCGAAGCTGAATTAAATTTCGCGCTTAACTCTGTTAAAACGCCTCGAGTTTGCAAAGCAACTTATTATTGAGCTAAGACGGCACTTTTAACGTTATTCTATTTGAGTAACTCCGGTTGTAATTAAATTCACGTTGGTGTACTTGACAGCGCGGCGTATACAAATACACGTTTCTCTTTCCGCCTCCCCCCCCCCGCCCTTCGTTTCTTCGATTTATCGGAAGTAAGGCGTCCGCAAGAGGCGGACGGAAAAATCCGCGGAGTGCCTCCGAATTATCGATTTTCTTAAAGTACATTAATGAAATACTACCGGGATACTGCACCGGGGCAAAGAATTCCGCGGCATTCACCCAGTTTCCTATTCACGAAAGCGGCGTCCAAGAAAATTCCCTCCGTCCGTTGCGAGGTAAACTCGCAAACATTACGAACTAGTTGCTGAATCTCGTAAAAAATGGCGCAGGTATTCAGGACGAGAGTTAAAAGTTGCTAGTAGTAACGTTACTCCCCGATAGCGATCCCATCGAGAAGAAGAGTTTTGCTCTCTATATAACAATGCATTTCGAAAGCTCACTGTCCGTAAGATACTCCCGAGAGTTCTGAGGTCTCGACTCTGACCGGTGCCAGCCGTGAAACAGCTGGAAATAAAATGTTAATCACGCGAAAACACTCGACAAAATATATAAATTTAGCTGTATATATATATATATATATATATATATATATATATATATGGAACTTTCGAAAAACATATATATATATATATATATATATATATATATGTTTTTCAAAAGTTCCATCCTCTTTGTTTTCTCGACAGCGCCGGCCCCGGCCATTAAATGGCCGAGAATTTCATTTGCTGCCGACTCTAACTCGGGAGACTCCGAGTGCGCTTTCGTCGCAGAGGCGGAAAGAGGGGAAAGAGAGAAAGTCACGACTGTCCTAAGCATTATTTCTCCCGCTGATTGTCAGCCGAAGAGAACCGTGACGCGGACCGACTGGAGAAACGTAGTTTCTCCAGTTGTTTGCGTAAATGCCGCGGGTAAAGTCGGTCCTCGGTTTCCATCCCGCGGGACGATCCATCTCCAGAAGTTCTTGGAGATTACCTCGAGAGCGAAAGCGCAATAGAGGAGTCGAGACGGCGCGGGGGAAACAGCTATGGCGAAAGAACGATGGAGAATTGACGCGGGGGGTTGAAGAGAAGACAGCGAGTGAGAGAAAGAGAGAGAGAGGGGGGAGAGAGAGAGAGAGAGATAGATAGATAGATAGAGAGAGAGAGAGAGAGAGAGAGAGAGAGAGTAAGTGAGTGAGAGTGAGAAAGAAAGAGAATGCGTGCGTGAGGGAGAGAGAGATAAACTATGAAATTGCTTTTGATATCCGCAGAATCGGGACCACAGCGGTAAATCTCTGCTACGACGACCGAAACCATCGTACAGAGAAACTCCGTGTAGGTCTTCGAAAGATACATAAACAAATTGCGATTTGTCTTCGGTGAAGTCGAAATCGTGTTCAACTATAATACGATTGTACGCACGGGTGATCGATGAAGACACAGAGAGCAAAAGAACTGAGGAGAAACGTGAGATACAAAGCGCTGTGGAAGTTCGCGACTTTCTCTGCAGACGCGAGAAAGGAGGGAAGTGAAGAGGGTGGATTCGTAAGTTCGCAAGCCTCTCACGAGAGTGAACAACAATAATTATCACACGTCAAGATTATAAACATGATAAACTGAACTTCGTTCAGCGGAACACATCGCCACACGTGGCGCATCCCTCGACTTGATGCGCGCATAAAACGCAATTTATTTACGAGTCCTCCGAAGGATCGTCCGCCGCACGGTACAGTTCTCCCTCGCGTAGAATCGCGCGCGCACGGTAGAATTTTATAATACGGACCGCCGCGCCGTGCCGACCCCGTGTGTGTGTATGTGTGTGTGCGGGCGCGGCTCGCAACAAAAGCTTTACGGGTGCCTTACGCTGCCCCCGTGGGAGCCCCAGGTCGCGACCGCACTCGAATTCTAATCCGGTGCCTGCCATAGCGCGCGGGCGAGAGAGCCCGTCCCGGACGATATTTCGGCTTGTCGGGACATCTTCATCTGACGCTCTCCCCGCCACGAGATTATTTATGGATCATGTGTAACATTCAGGACTCGCTGCGCTTACGTACACGTCTGACGTGTCTCGTGCCCGAAAGCATTGTGACATTAGCGGCACCGATATTGGCACTTTGTGTCGCAGGCACTTAGTGCGCGATGTTCTTGCATTAAAAGTTATTTACAGATATTGAAATATTAAACTGTGATCATTAACGGTTTTTAAATAATAAGCTTATTAGGCACCATCATCTAGCTATAGTTTCTGCCGCATCTTTGTACGATTATCCGATGATTTATATACTTTAAATACTTTTTACACTTTATTTAGATTATACTTATTTGATAATTTATTCTAATTGCTTCTTCATATTCGGTCGTAGTTATAGCCAGGTTTGGGAAATAACGGATTACTTGTAACGTTACCGTTTTCGTTACTTTTTTCTATCTGTAACGGTAACGGTAATATCGTTACATTTTTACAGTAAAACAGTAACAAATTTGCCGTTACTTTCATCGTTACTTCTTTAAACTTTTATTTTTTTATTTTATAATACAATTTTAATTTACTTTTTGAAAAATATTCTGTACTCTATATTTTGTATTCTTAGGCTACATTCCCATAATTACTACCATTATTGAAAATGTATGTATATTTTACACACATATATATATATATAAATATAATGTAAATTATATAATATATCCCTTAAAAAAAATGTAGCTAAAACTGATAAAAACTGATTCAATATCATCAGTTATTAGTGCGGCTAATCAATCCTTTTTCTTAAGGGATAGGTTTTCAGTATTAATAGTAAATATTGGAATGCTCAATAATAACATTAATGTTTTAAAACAATAAATTTAATTTAACGTTCAATAAGAATAAATAATATAAAAAAAACTTGCTTTATATACAGACTTGTTTAGAGTTTCAAGTTTCATTTGTTATTACATTTAATAATTATTATCAAATAATATAAATTTAAAATCCAATTAAACTTATTTTAGTATCACAAAAAAGTAATAAAAAAGTAACGCATCGTTATTTTTCAAGTAATGGTAATGATTACTTTTTAAGATCAGTAATGAGTAACGAGTTACTTTTTACAAAAAAAACTAACAGTAATGTTAACGCGTTATTTTTTTGAGGTAATGTTCCCAATCCTAGTTATAGATTATTGTTAAAAGTGACAAATTTGAGAGGAATCGACGCGTCCTCGATTGAAAACTTATTCTTTACTGCGATAATGTATTTATAATTGAAAGAATCGAAAAATCGAAATAATGATATATTTATTATCGGGTTTCTATAGCTTCGACAGCTGGAGCATTAGCAAGAACTTGTTGTAAAGACAATTGTCCTCGTCCATCGTACAACTGCAAAAAAATCTGTTATACAAACGTTTATCTCTAATTTTATTCCATTACCGAGCATTCAGCATTTTCCGTTTCGCCGTACAAGGCGGGCCATTAAGTATCCCCTATCTTCAACATCCACGCCCTTTTTCTTAAGTCCCTATCTTCATCTCTTCACCCCTTTTTCTTAAGAATCCCGCGCGAACGCTTAAAAACCAACGCTCGGAACAAACGACGCTACGTGCACGTTAGATCACGGCGAAGATCGCGAGTGGAAAACGCAAGAGCGATTTGTCTTGAAACTCGGATCTCGGCTTTTTTGCGGACGTTTAAGTATTAGCGACCTGTATAGGAACCTCGATAAGGATCTGGTGCCGTTTGTCACGGGGAACGCGCGAATTTTTTAACGGCGACGACGACTACGCGCCGCGTGCCTTTTCCATCTTTCGGCCCGCCAACGTACACCGCTCGTTATCGCGTCCGTGTCTTGGTACAAATCTCGTTTCTTAAACGGTCCGGCGATGATTTAATTCCGACCGCTGCTGTGAGGACGCGGAAATCTCTGACCGCGGCGAGTTACGCTTTCAAACGTCACTCGCGCGGAGTTAAAAGCCCCGGCGACTTGGTTATTTTTCGAAAGTAGCGCAGCTCGCCACGTTAAAAGTTCCGCCTGCAGCCGCGGGAGTACATCTTCCGAGAGATGGATTTTAATCTCGCTGAATAAATTAAATGAAACAATTCGCACGTATTTACATACCTTTATGTCACTTAAGAGAGATTTCTCTATATTTTTTTTTTTTTCTTAAATAAACGACACATCTCTACTGGGTTTCATTAAGAGGAGAAAAAGTGTATGTTAGAGATGTCAAACATTAGCTTGCAGGAAGCAACATCGATAACGTCGGATTAAACTAATATTGAAAGTTACTTGAACAGACTAAATTATTCAAGCAAGAAGACGATAAAGTATGTCGTAGGGGTGCGGGGCTTGTTAATGAATATAAATATTATTTCTCTCTCTCTCTCAATTTTTTTATTCGAACGGTATTTCATATATAAAAACCATCCCTTATTTATGAAAATATTGTAATTACAAGTAATGGCCGTGGGGAAACTGCTGTAAAAGTACAGCGAAATAAGAAATGGAACGCGGAAAGATTTATCTGGGATCTCCCCGATTTCGAGCCCCTTTTACATTGTTTCCTCAGACTTCGACAACTTTGTTCCATTTACCGGGCGCGGCGCGCGCTCGTGCGCGATCGAGCCGTCGCTGTTTCAAGAGGCGCATATTTTTCGTCGCGCGCGTGGGAAAACTCCGGGCGGGACGTTCTCCACGTCCGCGGAGAATCCCGGGACCTTACGGGTCGGGTTAACTTACAAGCCTCGAGGCGGGCTTATCTACTTTATAAAGCCGATCACCGCGCATTCCGCGGCCGTGGCCGTATATAAAGTATTTCGTCGGGCAACACGGAATTTCCGAGGGGCGCACGCGCATTTTTCACACCGTCGTGCCGTCCCAAACGCTCGTCCTAAACGGCGGCTATCCGCATGCCGTGAACGACTGATGAGTCCGATGACGCGAGGCGGAAGTTACACAGGCAAAATCAGAAGCGAAGCGCCGACGATCGAAGATCGTGTCGGCGTGCCATAAATCTCTCTTCCTGCACAGGTCCCGGGAAACGATCGAAATTCAATTCTTTGCACGAGCGTGAGCGCGAAAAAAAAAACTTGCCGCGCGAGACTTCGCCTCGAGTAGCGACTGTATTCTATTTTTCTTTCTTCCCTTTTGACATCGCCGCATCGAGCGCGGGAGGGTGCTCCGATGTTCCTCGACTGTTGCGAACGATAACAGTTTTTACGGAGTCCACTCCATCGCTTCCCCCCCCCCTCCCGTTGGAAGGAGGGGAGGATGGTAAAAGAAAGTGCAGTGTCGGAGCATGGAGGGAGATCAAGAAGGAAGGGGTGGAGGCACGGAAAGGTCTGTGTTAAAGAACAAAACTTCAGTAGAGAGCTCCACGGAACGCGTGGCAAGGGGGGGAGGGGAGCCTTAAAAATGGTCGTGGTGAGAGTACTAACCGCCGGCCGCCCGCGCGGGTGGGCGCGCGCGAACGATCTCGAGCGCTTTGTCGTCCTTATCTCGCATCTTGCACGGCGCGGCGCGGCGTGCATTTCGCGCGTACAGTCCGCATTTTGCGGAGGAAGTCGGGCGCGAGCGCGCCTCCCCTCGCGCGCGTGAAAACGTAAAATATGCAAAATCGCGACCAGTGTACTATGAAATTGTAAACACCGAGAGAAAGAAAGAGAGAGAGAGAGAGAGAGAGAGAGAGAGAGAGAGAGAGAGAGAGAGAGAGAGAGAGAGAGAGAGAGAACAAAGAGTGGCGCCGAAACACATTTTACTGCGCGCGCGAGACAATTTGCGCGATTAAACGCGCGTTTTAGATAGAAAGTTCGTTTGCAAATCGTTGAAAATCTTGCCGATAAAAAGAGTTCGATTTTCTCCTGTACGAAATTACAAAATCTCTTGCGTCTAATCGACACAAATATGAAGACGATCAACTAAATTGTAATATATATAATACTTAATAAGATATAAAGCAAAAATTACAGGTAAACACAATAGATACGCAATCGTATTATACTAGATAACACAAAAAGTTCAAAAAGAATTCATTCATATAGTCAGTCGTAATATGTCATCAATTCTCAGTTCACTTTCAGGTGCCAAAAGAATTCTTTTCCAGAACTTCTAGAACTTCTTGTTGCATCTGAAAATTAACTCAGAATTGATGACATATACGACTGAATTCCTTCTGAACTCTCTGTGCTAACTGGGTATGTACTATTATTACTTATTTATATAATTATTATTATGTATGGCTATTATTTTACTATATACATTGATTATTAGATAGATATAGAAAGAGTGAAACTCTTTTCTTTATACATGGGCAACAAAATCGATTTTATTTTTGCAATTAATCGGCAATATATTTCGCAAACTAATGACCAGAGGCAAACTATTTTCTGCTCGTTGGAAGCGTCAGAGTTCCAGCTTTCGAACGACCCCAAGATCATTTCGCTGCGATTTTTCTGTCCAAAGATATTGGATGCGATCATATCGACCTGTGATCTTTGAGAGTTGCCGTGAGCTGGTCGGCGCACGCGTGCGATTTCGCGCAGCGATGCTTATCTTCAAAACACGTGTGCTACACGTGTTTTCACAACAGTTTTTTTTTTAGGACGCAGCTGTCAAATTACCTGCGAAAAATACGGCGTTCTTTCACGATCGGTGCGTGCGCGATCGGATTTTTTGAAACGCTGCAGCTCGATGAAAAATCGACGCAGCGATACGCGACAAAAACCAACCTTTTCCGTTTTGCGTTCTGCAGGTGTTTATGCTCAATGCCTACGCTCTTATCGTGACACGTATACATGTGTACATCTGATATGGAATAAAACATTGGACTATAAAATAAAAAGAAAAATCGTTAACCAAAATATAAAAAGTATAAATAAATAAATGAAAAAAATCGCTATATAGAAGTGAAACTAACGTGAATTTATTTTGAAAGCTTTCAAATGTTTTAAGTTTTAGCATAATTTCTTTAGCAAAATTAAGTACAAACGTATTAAGTACAAACAAATGCTAGAATTTATCGCAAGTACATTCCGAGTTTTTTAAATTAATTATCATCTAAATTGATCACTGCCATCCATCAACGTGGACATCGGCATCAAGCAAGCTGTATACATATTCGTATCCGAAAGAGATCCCTATTATAAGAGCTAACATGCTATTTCTTCGCTGGGAACAGCGAGGAACGATCACCCTCCCGTATCATCCTATCGATTCCAGCCGAACAGGCCTTGACAGGTGACAGCGAAAGAAGAATATCCCGGGGGCGCGTGTCGATGCGAGGCGTCGTCGTTTTAATACAACTTTCGATTGGCACCCTCGGACCGGACCCTCAGCGAATCCGATACCCAGGCAGCCGAAGACGAGGGGTAGTAAATCAGTCGGGAGTGCAACTCGACGGGGTTGGCCGCCCAGGACAACACGTACCTGCCATCTATATTCGTGCACACCGTTCTGCAAAGCAGCCTCTCCTCGCGTCCCTCCTCTCACCCCTGCCCTTCCTCCTGCACACGCCCGCCGGCAACTCGACGTCTCGACGCCGCAACCGCTACCCTGTGTAACCGGCATGAGGATACCCTGCCTCTTGTAACCCGTCCTGCCATCCCCCTACCCTCCTCCTCCTCCTCCTCGCTGGAAAGGCACGATACACCTTGTCGTAGACTGCGAGATTTATACTCGCGCGAAATCGAGTCCCCGATACCGATCGTATCTGACGCGAACCACGTCAACCCCTCGACGCGTTTCCACGTTCCCACGTACGAAAAGCTTTAGCTTCAGCAAGATATCGGCAACGACGGAGAGTGCCTTTTGAGAGTCCGTGCGAATAGATATGTAAGTATCGAAACGCAGCGACGCAATTATCATTACGTTATCCCTCTCGGGTTGTCGTCCTGCAATATTTATCGGCGTGAGCGACGATCGATATTTCGACGCGCGCGGAGAGAGAGATCGTTTCGCGTAATGCTCGCGCGCCCGGCCCGGCCACGCGGCCCGACGATTATATCGAGCGATATAAAAAGCATCCGTGTTTCGTGGGGCACACGAAAAAAGGCAAAGGCAAATTTCGTTAACGCCGCAGCGCATAACTTTCCGCGCACAAAATTATCGCAGCTTTCCATTAGCGCGCGCGGGCGAAGCGCTACCCTGTGGGCCATGCGGCTGAAGAGAGCGTATCTGGTTCTCATCTATACGAGAGAAAGAGAGAGAGTTGGAAACCTGACCCCTCCCGTGATAGTTCTCGTTGCTTTTCACGATTATAAAATACTAGTTTTGCCATTTAAATCCATGCGACACGTTATCCCCGCGTCCGACTGTATGCCGCGTCTTTGCGTCGAGCACGGCAAAAAAAAAAACGTCGCCCTTCATATCGATTCTAAAAAAGTGGACTCATCTCTTTCTAGATTAAATTTTTGATGGAGCTTTCAAAGCAAAATGTTTTAACAACAAATTTTTTTTTTGGGGGGGTGTAATTGGTAGTCGCATGCACAAAGGAAACAACTGACAAGTATTGTCGATGCAAAAAAAAATCATACGGACAAATATGTATATTAATACGCGCGTGAGGAGGAATAAAAAAAACAAGCACAACAATAAATAAAATATTTTTTTTATAGTAAAATCAATTAATCCAACGTACGTGGACATATGCGGTTTAGCGTGTGTTTTAAAAATAATTTACCCCAGGCGCGCCCACAAATCCGATGCCATGAAACTTTAAATTAAAAAGTGAGCGACAAGTAATACCTGTATACCTTTTTATTTATTGCAAAATGGCAAAAACAGCTTAGAGCTTTTGCGCCGAAAAAAAAGCGTGTAAATAAAGGAAAAATCAATTAATCCGCACGATGTGTTATCATTATAAAGGAGTCAGTGTTTTGTTCGTATTTCGTTTATTCGCGATACGGCGGTTCTTATTTTTAGCACATTTATAGCTACCCGGGGGGGATTATTAAATCCGTTTAAAATCGCGCGAGATCCGAACGCTAATGCGGCGGTTTCGTGTTCGCGGGCATTTGTCGGTCCGCTTCTTTCAAAAGGGGACCGCGATTTTGACGTTCACTCGTTACGAAGCCCGGCGGGTTTAACGAACAAACCACTTCGTGCGCAAACAACATGGGGGGGGGGGGGAGGAGAAGGAGGAGGGGGTGTCGTCATTAATAGTTTATGAAACAAGATAAAGAGACGCAAAAGCAGTCCGCTAACTGCTGTCCGCTATTTTATTGGCTTATCATATTTAAAAAATTTCATTCCCGAGCCTTATTACAATATTTCATTAATCCTTTCTAATATCAAAAAAGCAAGAATAATGCAAATTTATCCGGAGAATTTATTATCACATGTGTATTATTATTTTATTTACAGCTTCGGCGAACTTGATTCTGAAGTTCATAATGTTTTTCAGAAAATTGTGATGTAAATCGGAATATAAAAATAAAGATCACGCAAGTGGATGAATCGGGATGACTAATGTTTTTTATAGAAATATTTTAGTAAAAGAATTTGTTAATTTTTACAACAAATTTGTTTTAATTGTTCGTTTCTTGGCCATTCTTTAAATATTTTTCTTCAATAAAAATATGAGATGTTTCAATAATGGAAAATAAAAGTTGTAATATTTTATTACAGCTTGCTCCTTTAATTAAGGAAACCAAAGACAATCCCCTGATGTTACGTGTCATCGTTGGAAAGCTGATGCGAGACGCGTTCGATAACTGCGATCGCACAGCGAGAGGATAGTTCGATCAACGGCGCGGGTGTGCGCCGTCATGAAATTGCCCGGTCCAACATTTCGCCCTCCGCTCCCACTTTGTCTTCGGTTCTTTCGGCACGGGAGTATTTTCCATTTTATTCCCTTACCTCGCTTTCGGAGATAAACGGCTTACAACTCTCTCTCAATGCATCACCGCCGCCGCGGGAGCGGAGTAATACGATACTGTGTTTAACATCACTTATATTGTGCCAGGGCACCGCCGGCAAATAAGTGATCAATTTATTTACCTCCTTCTCTCTATATCGCGGGAGGAATGCAGTAAACATGAAGTAATTTGTTGGCGAAAATGTTTCGCAGGCACGCGATCGTTTATGCACCGCGCGGCTCGGCGCGGCGCGCGCGCGCGCGCACGCGGTGTTATTTCCGATTCAGAAATATGTAATAACTATACTCTAGCACGCGCGTAATAACGCAATAAACTGTATCGCGGCATAATTATATGAACGCAACTTTATGTTGCCACTCTTTCACGATGCACGCGCTGCGAGGTGTAATGCGTAGGTATATGTATAAGCTATCTGTGTGTTTCGGAATTTTACGGCTATTAACAGACGATAAATTCGACCGAAAAATTTAATATACTTAATGTACGATAGATCCTTAAGATCGTCTCAGTTTCTAAATTTTTTCCAGTACATTTACATTAATGTTTTTCTTTCGTGCGTATATAGGTATTTTATTTTTAAAACAATTGTCTTTATAGACGTCATTAATATATGTTGTGCCGAAAGAAGAGAATTCTACTCTGACGTTGTCGAAATAAGAACGATGAATGATGGATGTAATTAGAGACGCTAAGACGCTAATGCACGGTTAATTAATTCATTAATTATTTCCGCTTAATTATTCTCGAACCGGCCATCTCGATGTCAGTAGCTCCAATTTGTACTTCATAAACTGCGAAAACTATTTGCGCCAATGAGCACAATCTATTAATCACTTTGCAAGTTTTCCAAGTCAAAGCTATTAAAGAGCGGCACTTAAGCATTATAGTATACGTATATCGCGTCTCTTTCTCTCTCTCTCTCCCCCCCCATCCCTCTCTCTCGCTCTTTCTCTGTTAAATCTGTATATCTTATCGAACCAGATTTTAAACAGATTTTTCCCACCTGTCCGCCCGTTCTCCGATGTTCGGCGACGAGCGAGCGAAAATTGTTGCGCATTATTCACGAACACAAACCGAGGGGTCGGGGCGAAAAACACGACGGGCGAATCAATTTTATTCGTGAGCGTGAGCCGCGGATTTGCTCGTTTTATCGATAACTCCGGCGATCCGGCGCGGACAAAATTGCCGGAATAAAGGGGCGCAATATCGACGCGAAATTAACAAGGAGCATAAAGGCTGGTGGGACAGTCGGTGGACGGGGGGAGAGAGAGGACGAGCGAAGAAGAGTCGACGGGGAGAGACACACCGAGACTTTCGGCGGTCGGCTGCGGCGAAATCAGAAATCGATTGTTCGGCAATAACAATTCGGCTGCACTCAGCTGGGGGGGATGGGGGAGGGGGGGAGAGAGAGAGAGAGAGAGAGAGAGAGAGAGAGACGGGTTTTCGGGCCGAAGCGATGTGCTTCCGTGTCGGCGTAATATCTGTGAGTGCATTTTTCCGGATATTCCAGACGGACCGCACGCGGCCATTCGGACAGCGCGGCGGGGCTCGCCCATCATCCGAACCGAGTAGGTACCGATTTGACGCGGGTGAGTCCCCCGTTGGACTGGACTCGCCGTCGCGACCATTATTACGAGCACGCACAATGCGCGCGACGTTATACCGTGCGCGCGCGGGCGCGCGAGTAGCCTCACAAAGGCGACGATATATTCTCCCGAAATCTTTGGAAACGCGCTTTCGACAATATGAATCTCTCGCAGGACGATTCGTCTCCGCGATCTCGATTTCGGTAGGAGAGAAATTATCCGGGGATGTAACGCGGGAAGGGGACGCTGCAGTGTTAAAAGAAAATTTCTCTTCGTATAATACGAACGCAATTACACGCAAATGTCGCACTGTTGTTCTTCCATTAATTAGCTCCCCCCGTCCCTCCCGCTCGCTTTCTCCCTCAGTATCTTGTTATCCACGAGAAACGACTAAAGAGAATTAACGAGCACTCTTTTCGGAGACATTAACAGATTAAAATAAAACTTTAACATTTATTTATTCATTTTTTTATATAAGTTATTGCTACCTTATTTCGAAGATGCGACCGAGAAATTAAGATATTAAGACTTAATTTCGTTTTCCAATTTTCGCGCAAATTGTACCGCGCGAGCGACGACGACAATTGATTTCTCGCACTTGCTCGCTGCGCCCGCGAGCACGCGGGCCGCTCGCAATTTTGAAACAGAGGATGCGTCGCGCCGAGCAATTTAATTTGCGCGTCGTGCGCTCGTGTACGCTCCTGAGGACGATAAAAATTCGTTTTCGAAGGCGCATGGCGTCCGTCGACAACCCACGTTTTACGCGACCGTATGTACATACAGCACATACACGCGACGATGACGACGACAAGTTACGCGTGCATGCGATCTTACGCCGTAGTAAGATTCCTCACGTCGTAAAAGGCTCGTATCTCGCGATTTGGCGGGCGCGCGCCGAGGACGAAACAGCGCGTTTTACAACGCATGCCGCGCCGCGCCGCGCCGAAAGAAACGATGCGCGCGCGAGGAGAAACTCACCTGCGGTCGTGCGCGGCGTAAAAATCATCCCTCCCGATAACCCGCGTATCCAACACTCGAAATTTTATGCCGCCGGAACGTTTCAATCTACGTCGAGGAATAAAAGTGGGAATGTCCTCTCCCGGCGACGCGGGAAATGCATCCTCAAGTTTGAATTGTACTACGCAATTTTATCGCGCTTCAACGAATAAGCGTGTGTTGCGAACGTTGAAAACAAAATGTTTTGATACAATCGCGCGACGATTTGACGCATCGTCCGAGATTACTTCAGTTAGACATTTCTGTTTCTAAAACAAAAAGGGGACAAAAAGAAAAATAAACGAGAATTTAATAAGGAAAAACAATTTCTGATGCCGCGGCTTTCTCGGAAAGTCGATGCAACGCGGTTGCGCGTCCATTAAGATAAGAATTATTCTCGTCGCGCTAATCCCGGGAGCCGCGCCGGGGGAGGACCGCGTTTTACCCCCGCGTTATTACGTCTTCCCATTTACGTCGCATTCATTACGCACGCGTGTGTAAAAGCCGCGAAAATGTATTCCTACAGAGGGGGGGGGGGGCGCGTATAAGGAATGCGTTGGGCGGGGAGGGATACGCGGCCAATTTAGCCGGTAACCCCGGCGCGGCGGCGCGGTGGATGCAAACGTTTTTACGTTTATGGCCGGTAATTCATAACGGGTGGCATAACGCCTCGCGCGATCGCGAGCGAGAAACGCGAGGCGCGGAGAAACTTCGGAACGCGAGAGGGAGAGAACGACATTCGTACTTACACACCGACGGGGGAAAAAGAAGGTGGATAGTTCGGCCGCGAGGGAGGCTGCGAGAAGAATGAAAGGAAATGAAACGAGTGGCACCACTATGGGGGAAGGAGGGAATAGTTGCGACTGCGGCGTGAAGGAGGGCGAGAGTCGGAGCGAGAATAACTAACAGTGATGGGGGAGGCGAAGTGGCAGCCTGCACAATGTTGGAACGAGAGACGCGTAAACTTAATTGACAAGCACAGGTGGTGCTTAAACCTGACTACCCTTCGCTCGTACTTAACTACTTGCTGCAGCCTCCCCCGCCCCGCGCTCGCGCCCGCCTTTCCTCGTGAGTCTCACGCTCTCTATTTCTCTCTCTCTCTCTCTCTCTCTCTCTCTGTCTCTTTATCTTCCTTTCTTTCCCCGTCGCGGCGCGGATCGAACAGCCGTATTCCTGTTTGCCGGATCCGCGCTGCAAAATTGCAACCACCGGCCGAATGAAGTTTCGCTTGCACGACGAGGGCGAGAGCGAAGCGGCGAACGCGCGGAGGCGAGCGAGGAGGCGGGAAAGCGGGTCGAGGGAAAATTGGAAACGCGAGCCGAGCGGAACGGGAATCGAACCGATTTCAGAAGCCCGGTCGTCTCGAGGTTTACCGTCACGAGAGCGCACGTAATATTTCCTCTGCGGCGCGCGAGCGCATCTTCTGCGGGCGCTGCGCGCCGCCTCCGCGTCCCGAAACATTGTATGCACAACGCGCTTGTCGGGATTATCCCTTCCCCCGCCTCCCCCCCCCCTGTAGATATCGGTTAAAACACGACGCTGAAGATGACCAAAGAGACGATGCTGCGAATTGAACTCTCTAGAAATAACTTGCGAAGGCTTTGCTGCGCCGAGAAAACGCTCGAAATTGAGATGCAGAGGCAGAGAGAGAGAGAGAGAGAGAGAGAGAGAATAAGAAAATAGTGACACCCATATCCTTTGTATCGTATCAATTGTGAAATACTGCATATCGAATATTTTATAGTAGAATATTTGTCATAATTAATCAATATATATATCAGAATAATTGACAACCCATATATCAAAGCTATCAATGCAATATAAATTGTTTATTGATACTTTTATTACAATATATAAAGATATATAGGGCATCAATATTTTTGTACTAAATGGAATAAAGATTAGCGATATTATAATTTATAACTTTATAACGTATCATTTTTGCTTCGAAAAGCGGCGTGTCCGGTACAGTTGAGAGGCTCATCGTCCGTTAATCTTCGTGTCAAACATTACCGTATGAATCTTTAATCGCTCCGATTTACGTTACTTGAAAGGGAGTTTGGTGGCGCGGCATAGCACCCTCCTCGCCCGGGGTGCGTAAAAAATTAATGAGTTTCCTTCCGAGGTCAAGCACAACACCGGTAGGCGGACCCGGTCGCATTGACGGAAATAGAGACAGATTTTCGAATGTATATTTCATGTACGAATGATTTACCGTAATTATGAAAATACGTACAAAAAAAAATACGTACCGTAATGTCGCATTTTGCTTTATTCAAAATAACGTTGAATTTTGTATAAGAAATTATTGCTATACAATTGAGCGTAGAATTAATTGTGTACTCGATACACTCAATAACAATATGTAACACAGAGTAAAGGATTAATTTTTTTGTGCGAAATATGCAGGTATAACGAAGCATCGTTCCTCTCTCTCTCTCTCTTTCTCCCGCGGATAATAAACAGAATCTTGACTACGCCGCGAGCGCAAAAGGGCACCGGCGGTGTCAGGATGATTTCCGAGTCCCAGTTGCACGTCGGAGAGTTTCCCGATCGCACGTTTTCCGTCGACCATCGTATCGACCACCTGCAGTCGCGCGCGCGGGGAACTGAGAACGCGCGCTTTCCCCTCCCCCCCCCTTCCTCCACCCCCGCCATACTAAAACAAATATTTGTCCGACAGTGATGCGATATATTTTCCGTTGCAAACAACGGACGGGTACGGATAGTAATTCCTGCCGAAAGCGTCGCGTTCCGCGAGCGAGAGCGTGTAAGGAGAAAAATAAATGTGTCGGCAAACAGTTAGACCAGTTAACAGTCCGCGTCGGAGGGACGCATGCAGTTGATGCGGAAAGATCGCGTGCACGTTGACGAGCGATCGCGGCGAGCTGTTGAGCTCATTTGTTAAATTCAATTCAGAGCAGGTATAAATTACGCGAGTTTGTACTTTGCGACGAGGGAGAATTATGTTGGATTTTATTACGAAATCACTTCGGATTGTGCAACGAATAGTGATAATCGAGTTAGTAATTAACATCGATTTATATTGAGCCAAAGATTTATTTAAAGACTTTGCGAGGATAAAAAAGGTATATTAATATTATATACTGGATGTTACATAAGTATCTGGATATAAATAAATCTATAGAATGTTAATAATATTCAGTCTGGAGAGCGTATTCTTAACTGCGATCTGCAGCGTAATTAATATTGTTTGAACATTTTAAACGACATGACGTAATTTTATTGTATTAGATATTTATTTTAAATTATTTTAAGTATTTATTTTAATTATTTTTAATATTTACTTAATTTATTCAATTTTACACACTGAGGATGGCTTCAATATTAGCCGAAACGTTTGCTTACTTTTAAATATGTATTTTTTCAATATATTTTTTAACTTATGACCTCATAATGATATATATTAATTGCACATCGCGCTTTCTTTGTCTTTCGATTATTTAATTAGATTTAATTATTGCGAGTTCTGATTTATAATTCTTTAATAATATTCAATTTTTAGATTTTATTTTTGCGTTTACATATATATATCTCAACAGGGTTCTCATAAACTACAGCGAGCAGCTGTTAACAAAGTGAGCGCTTATCGTTCGTTACTCGGCGAAGTACTCGCGGCAAAATTTACACGTCCGCCGGCACCCCTTTGGCAACGAGGGAAGAATATTTCTGGGAAAGCGGTATGTGCGCGGGAAGCCAATAGAGGGGGGGATGAAAAGCAGGATCGCCGGATTCGATGCCGCGCCGCTGCCGGCTCGCTCGGTCAAGGGGATCGACGATCATTTTGATCGCCAAGCTCGACGTTAACCGAATCTGCGGCGCGGCGGTAAATGGAATTAACGATTCGCTCGTCTGCCCAACCGCGGAGCGGCCCGGATACGACGTGGCCTGTCTCTCTTAATCTCTCTTTCGCGCCCCTGCACCTGATGCCGATGCGTCCACCCCGTTGCTGATGGCTGTTGTCCCGAAAACCGTCCCACGCTTTGACCCTCGTCGAAACGTTCCGCACGCAACGTTCGTTCTCTCGATAAGAAAGAAGGACTCTCGAAAATCAGGGCACGAATATCGGTTGATCGTGTAGATACGAATGATATATCGATAATAAGAACGTAATCATGAAGCGCCGTTAATAACGGCATAACTCATTATGGGACTCTTCATTGATACGATGGCTGATTAAACAACTCAAAATAATTGCACAATTTCAGCGATTGCAAATTGCATGAGTATATGTATAAGTTTATCGTGTAAACAATTAATCATATCATTAGTCAAATCGCTCACTCTCCATTCAGTTAATTTTTGATATTATCATAATACAAGTTCGTCCGTATATTAAATTTGAGTGGTCTGTGCATCAAAAAGATGTTTTTTAAACGTTGTGCAATAAAATTTTATAAAAGCTAATCGATAAAGAAGCCCTGTGATGTTTTTCTATTTAAAAAACAGAATTAATTGGCTGCGGAAATATGAAGCTTCTTCGTACGATTTCTTGCTTTAATTTTAAAAATTAATAAAATATATAATAAAAAATAATGGTGAAATTTTTTGTAATTTATTATATTCATAATTATGTTATTAAATAATATAATAATAATAATAATATAATTTAGACGTTACACGTGGTGTTTGAGTCTTAGAGGGCGAGCACGATTATATTATCTATGATTGATATGTACAAACATATTCAGAATACACGGATTGATAAAACAATGACGCTATTTTTGCGCCATGTTGTTCGGTGGTGTTATTATTTCTTCATTTTTTTTCATCCGTGAGAAGCTATAGAAAAACACTGTGCGTGTTTATATAGCGCCGATTAATGTTACGGCGATATTGAAAAAAATAGCGGACCGGGGCGGCGCGCGGCGCGGCGCGGCGTGCGATGCCGAAAATGCAAATGTCATTTTACCGCGATGATTGAAACAAAACTGCGAAAAACTAGTGGCGAAAATCGCAGTCAATTTGCGTTAATTATTCGCCCAGTGTATTGATTTACACACCGTTTGTCTATAGTTTCAATCAACGAGATTCTATTCGGATCGCGATACGTTACGTTGGGAGGCAGGAAGGGGAGAGGAGGTTTCAAACGTTGCGCAACATCAATAAAAAATCTCATCAATCACATATAATCTTTTCCAATTGCGCGCGGTACGCGGGCTGTAAAATTTTCCGCGTGACGGCCTAGCGTGTGCACCCTTCGGGCGCTTTGCAACACGCGGCCAAGTTTTAGCGAGCAAAAGGTGTCAGAACGGAAGAAGCACTTTGTGTCCGCGCGCGCGTCTGTCTGCTCGCGCGTACGTGCGTGTTCGTGTCGAGTTCGCGCAGAGGGTGAGGCCGGTCGTAATACGGGCGATACGGTAACAAGAGCCAAGGAGGGGGGGAGGGGGGGAGGGCTGAGCGAGCGAGCGAGCGATGAATTCAGTTTACGATGCCTATTTTCCAGGCCTGGCTACGCGCCGGCTATCCGGATACTTTATTATTGTCGCTACTTCGGGGTTGCGGAGTGGTGGGTTTATACGCGCGCGCGTACACCCTGCACGTCGAAGAGATTTCCGCGATAGAAACGCGGAAAGAAGGATAGCCGAGACGGGTTGCGTGTTCCCCGGCTGAGAAATGGGACGGGATCCTGTCGAGCTCGCTCGGGATATTTCTCCGTCGTGCGGGGGCCCTCCGCGCGATAGACATCGCGATCGAGAAACGGCGCGAGAAACGATCGAGATCGAACTACGCGCGCCGCGTCGTAAAATTAACTCTCTCTCTCTCTCTCTCTCTCTCTCTCTCTCTCTCTCTCTTTCAACTCCGGGAGATCTTCCGAAGAGATTCTAAAAGTAGACGATTTTTACTCGGCTTTGAAAAACGTTCGAACACGTTTAAAACGTTTTATTGAGAGGTACGTCAATGTGGTTCTGTTAACGTAAGAATTACATCAATGTACATCCATTTTAGAATTTTTGTACTGTGAAAATACATATTGCGTCCGCGTGATATCTTCGCATTTATCTCGAAGATATATTATTATTTTTATTTTGCACGCTTGATGCCATTATATTTTTACAAATTAGATTCTGCCAGAATTAATAGGTACTTTCGTAACTTTCCTTACATATAGAATTTCGCATCGCCCGCGTTTGTTGATGGATATTCGTTCCGCGGATCGTACGAGTTAAGCAAGGCTGCTTTTAACTCTCCTCCGTAGCTGCGTCGTTCGCCGAGCAGTAAAAGGAAAACGTTGGGGCTCGTTAAAAAAAAAAAAAAAAATAAGCTTTTTTTTCCCGCGTATACCAGGTGCACGTACGCGCACAGACGCGTGCGCAACCAGCTTCCGGCCAGTACGCGTGTTACGACCATTAATAAATCACGTTTAAGCGTTTGTCGCGCGTTAACGTTAAGTCCCCGATCCCGACGAGCGCGAGAACTGCCGCATCGCAGTTTATTACTTATTCGCGCTAGCTGGCAAATTGCGAATCGTAATAAATCTCCGGTAAGAAGCCGCACATACGTTGTATATGCAATATTTATCCTGGAATATTTACAACATTTCCAGCCCGAAAAATGTATCCGAAAGTGACCGAAGCGAAAGCTCAACCGGGAATTGGTCTCGAACATTTTTTTTCTTTCTTTTATATTGCTATTGCGTAGCGATTAGAGCTACACGTTAATTTACGTTACATCCTCTCGTCTCTTATTTGAAACGTACATGCAGCGAAACGTTATTTCTTGTTTCGTTTCCTCGGAATTGCACACCGATGAGAAAGCGCGCAACGTTAAATCACAAGATTCATCACATCTGCATGACGCGCAGTGACACGCTTTCTATTATGGTTGTATCCCCGGAGGCTGTATAGATATAATTCAGGATTCCTCTCTCTCCCTCTTATTTTTCGCGAAGACATGTTCCGGCATTCCGCTTGACTCCGGCATCTTGGAATCTTCGTGATAAAGACGCGCGCGCGGGAAAACGTGGAGAAAGAGAGGGGGAAGGGGGGAAGAGAGAAAGAGAGAGAGTGTTACTGATATCACTTTAATAATAATTCAACACATTTCTCACGGCGCAACGAATATACGCAGATGTCGCGCGTCTGAAGGAAAATTAGATTTAAGTTTGAATTATCGAGACATTTCGTATCGGGCACGATTGTTTTCGAGGAAACGGAGCTATACCGCAGTTACTCTGGTAAACCGGTAAACAGCGCGCGGAATGTCTCCGGCCGACGTTCCGCCGTGCGCGGTATAGGATTAGGCAAAGTGTATAACACTATTTCACCATAACTAGGACTACGAAATGGATTAGCGCGTTTATGAACGCAAATATGTAAATGGCAGCACGTCCTTCTTGCGGTATAAGAAAGCTTACGGCGGCAATCTGGACGAGAGAGGATGAGCGAGAAGCGCGTCGTTTTCGAGAACGGAACGCAAAAGGACGAAAGAAAGAGAGAAAGAGAGAGAGAAAGAGAGAGAGAGAGAGAGAGAGAGAGAGAGAGAGAGAGAAAGAAAGAGAAGGAGGAGGAAAGACGGAGGTCTCGGAGAGAGAGGGAGAGAGAGACAGAAAAGGTTATTAAGGAGATTATGGACGGGTCGTTGCGCGAACTTCAAAGGACCAATTCCCATTTTCAATTTGCTTCGGGGGTAAGGGGGAGAAACGGCAGCGCGCGAAGAGAGACGGAGAGGAGGAGCATTGCGGGGGTCAAAGCCAAGCCGTTCCACCGGCGGCTAGATCCTTGCCGTCCGAGCATCGGTTCCGCGTATTCTCGGCTGCCGAAGAATCCCATTTCGAGAGTTTTCCCTCGGAGGGAGGAAACGTATACCGGAGCCAAGCGTCGCTCTCCGACGGCAAGTCGCGACCGACGAGGGAAACCTGCCTGCCCCTCCTCCTCCTACTCCACATTTCTCGAGAGACGAGACGACACGCGTGTCTCGTTCTTATAAATACGTAAATGAAACGTGCTTCCTCCCCCCCCTCTCTCTCTCTCTCTCACATCTAACCGCGCGCACCTCCACCTGTCGCGCCTGAACACGCGCGAGATAGGAAATGTCGCTTTTGTCGACGATATCCGAGAGGTGAATTTCCGAGGCAAACCACTATTCCGAACAGCCACTATTCCGAATTAATTCTGTATCGAGGTACATTATACGTTTCGCGCCCGAGCCAGAATTAGCATGTAAAAACCGCTACTCCCTCCCCGCCCCCACCCTCCTCCCCACCCTCACCATCGCAAAGATGCGGACTTTAAGTTTCGCGAAAGGATTCCTCGAAATCTTTTTGCTCAAAAAGTAAGCGCTTAGCGCTTTCAATTATATTCCATCTCTCCCCGAGACGCGGCCGTCCCGAATAATTCCGTAAATAATCTGTGGGGGAATCCCTTGAACGACTTCGAACTTCGGAAAATAGGTTTCCACGGACTTCTCCGTCATGAATTTCGAAAACGCGCGACGACTCCGCCGGAGAGACGGCGGAAAATCCCAAGGGCGTGTAACTGTCGGAAATATTCGGAGCGAATCTCGGTGCTTCCGAGATCTTCGAGGCCGAGGATCGAGAGAACTCCTACTTTAATGTCGAGTAAAATTTTAAAGGACGGTCGGCTAAACTTTTCCCTTTACGACTCGCCCTCATATTGATTTATACGTCGAGAAGTAACGAGGCTAAGTGCATTATCACAACTGCGAACGCGCTCTTTCTCCTCGTTTATTGCTAATTGAGAAAAACGCAGCTTCAAACGGGGCGCGGCGGCGGCGCGCCGTGGATTTAAAGCTGCGAAACGCGCGCGTGATCCGCGCGCTCGAAAGGCGCCTCGACAATCCGCTCCGGCATTTCGGCGGTCGGTCGCCGCGGAATGCCGATTTCATTCGGCGGGCCCGATCTCCTGGGTCTCGACCTGGCAGTCATCAATCTCTCGGCCGAGTGGCACTAATTCAGCGCCCTTGTCCCGCGGTCTCCTCGTCAAGCCGCGAACTTCGGCTACACTCCCGCCACTTAGGCGACGTTGTACGGAGGACAGGAAGGTATTTCGCTCGTGCCGGCAGTCGAATAAATAGCCGTCCATACATCAACGCCCGTTCCCCGTGATCGCGCGGACCCCTTCCACGGCACGGTCGCCTTAACATTGTCTACCAAGTCGACGGTTGCTGAGAGGCGCATTCGCCGCTCGGAACTAAGACAGGCAGTCGGTCGACGGGAAAGAGAGAGAGTGCCCGATAGTCCGCGATAGTCCCCGCGAGGAAATCAGGGTGTCGGAAACGAGAACCGGAACTCCACTGGCTTGGGCGTCGTTGTTTTCAGACGGCAAATTAACCGCGCGTGTCTTTTTCGCCGTGCTAATCGCGCGTTTTGAAAAGAAAAGGAAATCCGTCACTTTATGGAATTTACTTTCGGATTTGGAAAGACTCCGTCAAGAAAGCGTATTAATTGTTCGGATCATCAATTAGCAATTATCGTGGTTCAATCGACTTCCTCTTTCCACTTGTTATTAGGGTCGGCCGAAGATTCGTAAGCGACCGATGAAGTTTTTCAAACACGATTGATAGCGATATTTAAGAATGCTTAAAGAAGAAGGAAAAAGAGCGATGAAATAAAAGCGTTTTACGAATTCCGAAATATGTCATGACGAGAGCAGCCGTGTTATTATTCTTACATCACCCCGTAAGAGGATGGCGTTATATACGTTAACGAGACCGCATAGGGTCGGCCCGGGATAATTTCAACGGTACGGGCACACAAAGTAGTAGAAGAAGCGCCAAGAAGAAGTCCCATTCATTCGGCGCTCGTACCGGAAACTGACAAAACAGTTGATACGCCATGATATAGCAGGCCACGGGAATACGAATGGATATGGGTGAATATAGGAGGCGTCGAAGGGGAGTTTGAGGAAAAGTCTCCGGTCTGTTGGGCGAAAGAGAAAGACGAGAAGAGAGAAAGAGACCAATATGAAAAATAGACCGAGAGAGAGAGAAAGAGAAAGAGAGAGGTAGAAACGACGGAAGGAACGGTAGCGCGAAAGTGGAACGGCGGGAGTGGCGAGGGTGGAAAAAATATTCGCGAATATACGGGGAACGATCCCGGCGGCGTGCAGAGAGCGCGGGGAGGGAGAAAGATCGAGGGAGGTTGGGGAAACACGCACAGTAAAATGTCATCGAGCGATCCTGATTTACGGCGGCAGGGAAATCGGCGGTGTCAAAACTTCGTGCCGGGTCCGCGCGGCCGGAAACCGCGAAATTTTTGTTCGAACTTTCATCGACGGCGTCTCGCGGATTGGCTCGTGATAAAAAAGATGTATCCGGTCCTCGGCCACGTCTCCTCCCTCCGGCGTTGAGATGCAGCGAAAGGAGAAGGAGGAAAAAGCGAGGAAAAGTTAGGAGAAAAAAGAGGGGAGGGAGGAAATTATTTTCGAGAAGTGGAAATTATTTTCGATCGGTTGGGAAATTAAATGAGATGCCGAGATCTCGGATGAGATCTCGCGGGCAGGTGGAAACGCGTGTTATTAATTCTTCCTTTAAGTCGCGGCCGCGGACTCTCTCTCTCTCTCTCTCTCTCCGCGCTCGATGACGGGCGTAAATCTGTGCCCGTCTGTGGGAAACTGCGTTATTACGTCGTTGAACAGTGCTTAACGGTCGATCTAATAGCGCCGTCATAACGCGAGACTAATTCTCCGGATTATGAGCGGAGTGATCGGTCGGGGGACGCTTATTGCGACAGCCGCGTTAACAAGAAGAATAATGTAACTTCCATAACAGTAGTGTTACAACATGTAAACACTTGGCGTAACATATAAACATTTGAAATAAAAATTATTTAAAAAATTAAGAACTTTATCTGTTGTACCAAAGAGCTGTTCTACGTTACTTCAAACGATTGCCGTTACAACGACAATCGGACAGTCGCGTCATAATACCGTTGTCATTATCATTATGGTATCGCTATTCTTTCAATAATTACCCTGTCTGCTTTCAATAGTTGACGAAGAAGATTACGTGACGAATATAATCCCCGCAGCGAGAACAAGAGGTGTCGTCTCTCTCAAAGTGTATAGCGCCGAGTTCCGGCACGCGGAACTCCGGGGTATAAATTGCGCGCACAATTAGCCGGTTAAACTACTAATTAGCAAAGGAGGCTTGTATCTCACTTCGCGATACGCTTCCCAACCGCGCCGCCCGGTGGAAACAATATTTGTCTTTGATTACCTTGAAAGTGTGTTTACGTAACGGGGGTAAATAATACCCAGTTCGCCGCCCGTCGAAATCAAGGGGCAGAAGGGGTCGCGCTCCATATATCGATTACGCCTCCCCCCGTGATCGCGCGCACGAAAAGGATCGCCGAGCGCATTTCGACGCTAATTACCGAATTACCACTCGAATTAAGCCCCATTACGTATGATTGGCCCATTTATCGACCGTTACCGCTTGCGCCACCGCGAAGAACCGACGCCGCGACAACTCGCGCGGATCATTACGTTCTCCTGACTTAATACGCGAAACCGGGGGGGGGGGAAGGGAGATGGGTGCTTCTTAATTCGCTCTGAATTATCGATCGAATCTCCGAACGAGTAATCCATTCATTATCCGTTAATCCACATCTATTCGATAACCGAATATTATTAATGGAAGAGCGATTCGTAATTTAACGTAATTTGAAAGCATGAAAAGCAAATTGACTCGAGCAAATATATACATATATATATATATATATGTAGTTACGAGAAAATTCTCGCATTCCACCCTCTGCATAATGCACGGATCTCGCGAGAGTGGGATCTCGCAAGTTCTAAAAATTCCCTTCCTGAAACTCTTGAATTAAATCTTCTTCTTCTTCGTCTTCGATGCGAAAAGTGTATCCGGACAAAAGCTCTCCCGGAGCCTTTTCCTCTCTTAATAAATACGCGGACGCGGACGGATTTGAAAGGGTTAGAATCAGCCGTCGATTTATGGCGCGAGCCACTTGCCGCGCGTTTTACGTTTCGCGACAGAAACACGAGGGGCGAAGGGGGGGAGGGGCGCGAATGAAAGGCGCAATCGCCGCCGGTGGTCGATAATTTCGACGGTGAAATTCTCGAAGGCCGGCCCGTAACGACTTTCATCCGGCGCGGCTGAATAACTATGCAAATGCCTCGACCCCCGCAGGAGGTTCTCGCCGGGGCGCGATGCGGCGCTCCATAACCCCGCGCCGCGCGGTCCCGGAGTTAAAACGGACGGAAAACCGAGGAAGCGAGGGGAGAGGTGGTTCCATAAAGCTACACGCACGCAGCCAAGATTGACCTCTGATGACGTACATCGTGAAACGCGTAACGAGATCTTCGCCGGCGCCGCCGCCGCGCCGCGGCCTCCGCAGTTTCCGCGGATATCAAATTGCCATCTGGAATCGCCGAGAGCGGCCGCGGAGCATTCGGGGATTCGTCCGGCGGAAACTTTTCCGCCTCTCCGGAGAGCCCGCGGCCGCCCTCAAATGCGCCATTTACCTCGAACGGGTTTCCCACACGTTATACGGGGTTCCCCTTTTATCCTTCGTTAACACTTGCAGAGCGAACATCCGCGCGCCTCGAGTGCCCGTGATTCCATTCGTTCTTACGATTTTTTGTTTAATCAATCGGTTAACTATATATTCGTTTCTGTTTGGATTATATAGAGAACAAAGGACGGGAGTTCGAGAGCTGCAATCAGTAGCCAAATTACTGCTGGCTAATTAGCGTCGGTGGAAAACTGGAACGTAGCCGGATAATAAAACCAAGATTGGACTCTCCGCGCGGTCATGACGGGAGCGCGATCGTCCGGAGCTGGTATAGATGTGTCTACACTCTAGTGGGTATATAAAATGTTCAGGTAGTCGCGGAGCCAATAGCAGCTCGCGTCTCGTAATTAATCACGGTGTCGTAACGGGAGCTCCCGTATCGAAAATCGTTTCGAGTCGTCCGAGCCGCGCGTCATGAAATATTTAAACCTCAATGCCGAGCGACTATATACGAAGATAGTCGTAACGCTATTTCCAGCACGAGCCACCGCAGCGGCGGGGCCGAGTGTCTCCGCGATGACGTATCGCGCACGGAGAAACCCGAGGAGGGAATGTGTCGTCGCGAATTGTCCAAAAGTCGTCTCAATAATACCCGCCGGACCTTCTCATATGCATATCGTCACGCGCGCTTGTATGCACCCCACTGTAGGGTAGGTAGGTTATACGTGCCACCGGCATACGGAGGCGTATACCGAAATGGCAGTCTCTCAAGCCCGTATCCATCGCCGTTAAATTAATAACCGTGCTATCCGCGTGTACCGAACTCCTCCGAAATATCGCCCGACACCCTCCGGGAGGCCCCCCGTTCATCCCGATGGTCTTTCTTCTCTCTCTCTCTCTCT
>NW_012026800.1:978081-986247 GCF_000956235.1 Wasmannia auropunctata | reverse complement strand
GCGCTTTACGAGCAGCGCTAATTTCGCAACCAGTAGCTGCGCTACTAGAGGTGGCTATAGCCATGAACGCATTTAGTTCTGGGTCACATCTGAGTGCATCTGGCCCCCCCCCCTCTGCCTTCATCTGTTCCCCTCACTCTTCTGTTCTCCCTCCGAAAGCACGAGTGCTGCATAGTGCGATTTTTGTGAGCGCGAAATCGTCATTTCCAAACGATGGAAGTGAACGCCCCTTCATCGTTTCTTCGTCGTCGGCCGCGCTTTTTCAGACCGATTAGCAATTACCCGCCAAGACCGAGAGGCCGACTCGGTGCGCCTTTACTCGCGATATAAAAGCCGCGGCGCTCGGATACGCGATTTGCGCAACCCCGCGGCCAAACACGACTCCGTTGCATTTCTCGCAAGTGCAGTGTATAGTCCGCCCGCGGAACCAACCCCGCGCGCGTGGACGTGGATACGTCGTGCGGTGGAATCGTTGCAAAACCAGGAAAGTTTAACGATTCTCATTATTTTGTTACGTCTCACGCTTGCTCCGTTCGGATCAGATGAACAACAGAGAGAGGAAACGAGAGAGAGAGAGAGAGAGAGAGAGAGAGGAACGGAGAGCAAGAGGAGTCGCGTGTCTCCCACCGAAGGGAGAATTACAATGCCAAAGCGAGCCCGTATCGTCCTCAGGCCGGCCGACACGAGCGATAACAGTCAATGCGCTAAATGCGTCGGAATCGAATCTGACCGATTCATTTTCGCGCCGATCCGACCCGACCCGGCCTGGCCTGGTTCAACTCACTTTCGCGTGTCAGTGCCGTGACGTTTTCTCCGGGTCAAAAATCTGCTGTCCTGAGAAATACCGCGAGTACAGACGACTTCTATTTTCCTCAAGAATTCTAGTAATAAGTCAATGGAATTAATTTTTCAAATAGATATCGGGTTATAACGTTGATATCGATGGAAACGGTGCGCGTTAATATTTCTGGAAATCAGACAATGAATCGACGATTCGAATCTGCAAACTTGCCCGCTCGGGTGAGTTGAAGACTTGGAAAAAAAAGACCTTTCCCGCAAATCCCTTATCTTTTTTCTTTACTCCTCCCACCTAATTAGTTTGCTAATTCCGAGTCGGATTTCGACCCGATCCCCGAGAGCAGGTCAATTATCGACAACTCGATTTCGTGCTACTTATTTTCCGGCTTCGTCGATCTCCGTGCATTAATTATTTCGAGAATCATATCACCTGTCGCCCGCGCGAACGTCCGTCCGCGGCGCGGCGGCACAGGTATTTCCGCGTGCGTCAGCGTGGACGCGAGGCTTATGTCGGTCCCGGAACGTGCGGCGTCGATAGGCCGGGGCCATTTTAATTTCGATTTCGTTGCACCAGGCATCGAACCTGCACGCGCGTCGCGGCATAATTCCGCGTGTCGTAAAAGTTCGCCGAACGGCTCGCGCGCGAATCAATCCCCTCCATTATTCAGGACAAAGTAATTTTGCCAGCTCGCGCGCGCGCGCGCACGAACTTCCACTATGATTAAATCCCTGCATGTCCTCTGATTGCTTCATTAGCGCATTACTTGTTGTCCGCTGCGCCGACGATTGCACCTCGTAAAAGAGGCAAACGGTATAGCCGATCGGGAGGGGAAAATATCGATGGCGAAAGAGCGGCAAATCTCATCGCCGGCGTCGACATATCGGGAGAGCGACAATCGGAGAGTGTAAAATTGAATAGCCCGATTAAAAACCTAGAAACTGCGCCGATCCATTTGCGCGAATTAAATAAATTTTCATGAAATGTTCAACGTATGGCATATAAAACGAAAGCAACTGTAAATATAGTGATACTGTAAATATTACTTAAAAGCTCTCACGGACAGATTAAATAATATGTAGAGAAATAGCTAAAAATACGTTTAGAAAATACACATCTCAACACAAAAATATGTGTACGTTGAGATAATTCAATAGTTAACTGCCGGGAATAAAAGCGAACTCTTCGAAAAGCGAATGTCGGTCGTATACACTCCTATACGGTTAATCTTTCGGAATTCAGGCGCCAATTTGAGACCCTTGTCGATAGGTCACTTAACCGTTTGCTATACGAAGCCCTTTGCTGATGAACTACATACCGTGTGCGGCGACCAGTGGTGAGGCCAGGTCTTGGTCTCGTGACTGCTGCCGACCGAGGGTTGACTTGCTAAAAAGACGACCCGTCTGTCGGTGCTGCCGGTTCCGGTGCCGCTGCTGGTGGTCAAAAGGGCCGCCCTGGCCCTCGAACCGCCGATGCTTAACGTCGGTGACGTGTCCATTACGCCCTGAAAGCCAGACGCATTACAAGGGTCGTCGGGCCGACGAAGCGGGGCATTCGTCGAAATCGAGGCAACAAACTTCGTAATGTCACTCCGTAATTCTCTTCCCACGGCGATATAATGTATTCGATATAATTCTGTTACGCGCTTGAATGATTCTAAAAGTCCCAACGTATGTATTAATATGCAATATTTTTACACGAGACGCGGATGACTTGTTTGTGCTCTCGAAAGACAATGTTCTTCTACTTGATAAGAGACGCGAAACTTATTTGTCCAAGTGCGGCGATTTTGATTAAAATGCGTTACGGTTTGCGCAAGGAGAATACGGGTCGCCTTTTTCCCTCCTCCCCCTTTATTTTGGAACGGATTTCGACTACTCGCGCGAGATAGCGACTTTCAGCGAAATTCAATGAGGGTAATGAAGCCCGTCAGCTGGAGGAATGAATGCAGCCGCGAAGGACGTTGAAAACGTGGCTTTCGTGTCGAATGTACTTCCCGGGGAAGATTCTTATTAATCCAAGCTTTCCCACGTCGCTCCTCGGTATTCATCGACAGCGTGGGAGGAGGAGGGGGGCACAACCGACTTAGATTTTAATATTATCGTAACTTTAATATCTCTGCACCTCCTACGCGCGCGCGCAATCAATAATACGGAAAAATTATGTTTACCTTACTGTCTGATTAAAATAAACGACAAAGCGTAATGAATGAAAGGAATGTCGAAGAGCGGGAATGAAAATTGCATCCCATTACTTAATTTCAGCGTACGTGAGTCCACGTTCTGAGTTAACATTTTTCCAGCAACGTTCCCGCCGAGCCGCTAGTTTCTTAAAAATTTCATTATCCTCCCTCGGAAAACCACCGGCGTTCCCTTCTTCTCTCCTATCCCTCTTATTTTAGCCACGCTTGCGCGACGTGGCTGCGATTCGTAAGAAGGGATCGACCGGCGGCGGTGCGGCGTGCAATACGACGATCCCGACCAATATAGCACTTGCTACCGTCGCGAATGAAATCCGATGAGCGTAATCGAGCTCGTTAGACCGTCGGGATGAAAACCCCCGAGCGCGCGAGCCACACGTACGTCAGTAAGGCTCGCGCGGGGGGGGGAGTGGGACGGGGAGGAGGACGGGGGAGATGGAGCGCGCCGAGTACCGGAACGAAGAAGAGAAACGCGAGGGAACCGAGAGTGCCGCGTTTTTCAACGGGATTTACGGATCGTTGGCGAACATTAAGAGGAATGATGCGCGACCGCATCCCGCACGAACACGCGGGACAGACGAAAGAATGGCGGGAACCGAAGCGACGATCGAAGCCCCGGTATATATTCGTACTCGCGCCATAATTTCGCCGAGAATTGAATTTTTTGAAGCAAATGTTACATCGGTCGTTCTCGTCGTTTTTATCGTCGCAAACAAATGTACAAATATCGTATTTTTGTACTTACTACTAAAAATTTGAGCAAGAAACAGAATAAAGAGGATAAAGAGGATATTAGACTTAATTTGACACTTCGATAACAGCAATTTAAAAAACGTGTTTGTGGAGTTTTTGTTGTCACGAATTTTCATCTGCGAGATTTAATTAATTAAGAGCTAAGAGACGAATAATTCAATGATCACAAAGCGGTTTGTGTCGGGATATCGCATTTAAATGTACATACACCGACGTTATATTTACCCTAGTGTCGCCATTACCCTATCGATTTCGTGGCGTGGAACAAACGAGACGCGCAGGTAGGGAGGAAAAAAAAAGGAAGTGGAACAAAGGCGAAGGATAATCACGATTGGAGGGGGTGGGGGCGGGGATAGGGAGAGAGAAAAAAGGGGGACGAAAATAGATGATAATCGTGAAATTGACCTCACCTTCCAATTGAATCTCCTCGACGATCGAGTAACGCCCGTGAAAACGCCGGCGATCCGCGCCTGAGCGTGCTAACGATCGGCCCCGTTAGATCGTTTGGTCGAGAGGTACCAGGGACGGGCTCGCCGAGGGTCGCGCGCGCTCAAACCACCCTCGGTTATTCAGATTTCAGCCTCACGTTAGCCGTCTCCGTCTCCGCGTCCTGCACCCTCGGCGTCTCGGGGCACCTCGGGGTCCTCCACCTTTCAGCCAGGTAATCCCCGTAGTCGCGTGCACCTAATCATTATAAACGGAGGGTGCGGGTGGCGCTGCTAGGTGTCCCTTAAATCGTTCCAGCACGACGTCGGCTCCTCCTCCGCGCAATTACGAGTCATTACGAGCGGGATTCCACTGTGGCACACACACGTACACGCGACCCGGGGACCGCGCACGGCCGGGCCTCGCCAAGCCTCCGCTTATATACTCGCCAAAGCATGCGTGGTCGTTATTTACGCGCGGCCGGGAATTGCGTCGGCCAAGTCGGCGGAGGTTGGTGTTGATTCCGACGGTTTCGGGATAATGACGACAGTAAAGATAACGATGACGGCAATGCCGACGGCGGCGGTGGCGAATCCTCGCGAAGTCGTCGTCTCGGCGCGATACGTTTCGTAAAACTCGCCTGTCGGCCGCGTGACGTGCTGAAGAGGGTGTTGTCAGTCGGAGCGGAGCGGAGCGGAATGGAGCGGCGTTTCCGCCTGACAGCCGCGCGAAATCCCGCCACCTTGTGATTTACTATCGCGTGGCTCTATCGCGGCGCACGAGCTCCTATTTCGCGGCGGGATGACTGACAAGCCACCTGTCTGCCGGTGGGACCTCGGGTGTTTTAGCCTGGTCTGAAGATTAATCCTCTCTCTCTCACTCCCGGCTGCCAAACGGTTTCTATTACATCCGCGTCATTTTGATGGCGAGTCCGTCGGCCGCGGATTATTCCGAACAATTATCGGAGATACACCAACAACGTGTTTCTATCTACGTGTGCCGATTAATCGCACGTCGAGCCCTCCACGATCAATCGTCTCGATGCTTTTCGCGATCGTTTGCGATTCGATCTTCCGCTCGATCGTCGTTATACCGCGCTCTCCTGTCACGAGTCTGATCGTCGCCGGGCTCGATCATGGCCAGGCCCACGGGCAGAACGTCGCGATTCCTGCGGGGATTCAGGTACCCGACGTCGCGTGCGATCTGCCTGCACCGATCTGTCGGCGGAAGCGTGGCGCGAGTCGTGCTCCGGCACAGTTGTCGCCTCGCCGAGCGCCGCGTACGGAATCGCGCACGACACTGAAGCGGCAGGAAGTCTCGCGCTCGAGGTGAACCTCTCTCGCGGATTCGCGGGCTCACGTGTGAAATTCTTGCGCATGCACCGACGCCTTCCATCCCTCCTCATCCCTGCTCGCGTCGCCCTCCCCGTTTCGCGTCGCCCTCCGTCTCGTTTCCACTCTTCGGGGATACCCCACGCTCTTCTTCCTTCCCTCTCGCTCCCCCGCACACGTCCTTTCATCCCCTTCTCTCTCTCTCTCTCTCTCTCTCTCTCTCTCTCTCTCTCTCTCTCTCTCTCTCTCTCTCTCTTCGCGCCCCGCGCGAACTATCGCTCTTCCCTCTTCGTCTTCAGTCGTCGGTGTTCTACTTCCCCCCGCTCTCCTGCGCGTCTCCTCGCGCGTTGCCTCTTCTTCCGACGCTTCTTTCCCTTCTTCCGGATCGCTCCTGAATCATGAAGCGACAAGTGTTTGGCGCCGGGACACAGCGCTTGTGCGGGAGTTAAAGAAGTATTTCATGAAGTAAACGCGGGAGTATCTCAGCTCGCAGCTGTGGAAACGGATAGTGTCCTTAATTGGTCCCTCTCTACCGTTCAGCGGACGATCGATATCGCGTCGGTAACCTGGGGGTCAAAAAGAGCAGCGATTCTCCTTTAGAAAGTTGATTCTCGTTTCTCATCATTAATCGTTTACGGTACAACGATCGCGGAATGAGACCCGGGTTTTCTCATGTCCCCCGGGACTTCAATTGTCGGACACTTTCAGCCTTTTCCAATTATTCCCGACATAATAGAGCACGTTTTGCCTTATCCATTACTCACTTTGCGCGGAAAACTTTGCGCGAATGAAAAACGCAACGCGTCGCAAATCGCGATGAAACGTAGACGAGGGACGTAAAAATGTAAGATATAACACAAGTGCCGGGAGCATTGCGCGCGTAGTTTCGCACTTTTCGTACTTTGAAAAACATTTGTCTCGTCCATACTACTCAACTAATCTCACGGGGGAAAAGGGCAAAATCCACACGGCCTAGAGAGTGACACGGAAGTATGCTAATTCAACGTAAGCTAACCCAGATCCGCGGTGTGGACCTGGCGGCAGGAAAAACGGGAGGGTCCGTAAACGTTTGACGTGAGGTCGGCCGCGTGACTCGTCGCGCGAACAATTCCGCGAATTGTAACTGACGAGCATTGTGTTTCCGACCCAGTTAATGGTTATTTTAATGCAACTCGGAATCACGCGTGTATTCGCGAGTATGAAATACGTGGGCGATCGTGCTAAATTACGCTCTCACCAGACGTAATCCAGGATCTACTTGTCTCTCGATTGTAAAAATAATCAGGCATACTTCATACAAAATCCTAAACAGGTGCGTATTTTCCGGCCAAATACCAGAATCGGTTATACGTTTCTCCGTATCGCAATGATAAGCGTAACCGTACATTTCGTTGTGTATTATTATACGATTATTGCTGGAAGATGTAAAAATTTACGAGATACAGATATGCAAATAATTTTTGTTGGACCATCAAAATAATTTTGTTGGAAAGTCAAACTGATTGCTAGAAAATCAAAACGTTTTACAGCAATGCTTATCATTTTTGAGCTTCCAATAAAATTATTTTTAGTTTTAAATTTTTTTACCTTTCAGCAAAATCGTTCTTTCCGTGTAAATATTTTTAATACTGTCCACGTAAACTTTATTACAACTGGTTTTTTTAATTGCGCAATGTACGTCTCAAAAGTAAGGCCAAAGCACATTGTATTTGGCTGATGAAGCAGCCCAGCTGCCTCGATCGCTTACCACTTCGGTGGTTTAACGTTCACCGTTTAAGAATCCCTTGCTAGGGATCGAAGTAATTTTCTTGGAACTCCGCGAGAAGCGCCGTCGGAATTAAATCGAAAACGGTCCGGTTCGCTGCTTTGACAAATGAATCGGCACTAATTACCGATACGACTGTCTTGTACACGGGATTATATTCCGAGATGCATCAGCAAGATTAATAGCGCTTCCGCGATGTAATTTTAAAAAAGCTATAATAAATCGATATGCATGGAAAAGTGTAACGACGATCCGAGCTGCATAAATCCTACAATTTTTTCCCCGCGAAATCGGCAGTTTGCCTCTCCAGGTTTTACGAGTGATAAAGGAATGGCATTTTGTCGAACGAAGAATCGCTCCGGAAATGTAATTGAAACACCGACCGGGCATCTAGCATCTTAATTGTATTTTACAATTTTCGCCGATATTACGCTCTGAACCTTTATCGCTTATCGAATCATTAGCGGATAACTTTTCCACTTCATTTCCACGATATGATAGTTCTGGGCAGTTTACGGGCACTCTATCTCAACTTTTCAATTACAAGCTCGTCAATTACAAGTCCGCGAGTTTACAGCACAGGATCGCTCTTGTCGGGACGCATATACATCTCACGTGCTCGCGCGCGCGTGCGCGCGCGCACACACACACCACACACGACGCACAAAATATCGCCGACCGCGGCGATTAACTGCAAAACGCAAACAGCGCGCGATTAATCGCAATTCGATGGCGACGTCAAAGCGACGAAACGGATAGATCGCGACGAAACGCTCCTGCCGTTTGCCGCAATCTAGACAATACAGCGTTGCAGCACGAGAATTGGAATTGCAAAATGTAGAATCGACCGGCTATATACACACACCTTCCTCCCCAGATCGGAAGAGCACACGTC
>NW_012026800.1:950690-978061 GCF_000956235.1 Wasmannia auropunctata | reverse complement strand
CCCCCCCCGCCTCCCTTTGTCCCTACAGCTTTAGTCGTGCACAAGCTCGTCTTCCCGTTTGCATCTCTCTTCCTCCCCTTCCGGACTCTCTTCATTCAATCTGAGCTTCTATCGATTCTTTATCTCTCGTAAAGAAAGGGAAAAGTGGAGGAGAAGTAGAGCGGGAAAAGAGCACGACGATTCTTCAGACGGACTGACTGACTGACTGGCTGACTGACTGACTGACTGACTGACTAACTGTTTCCTTCAGGATTTGTGGTGTCTGCATCCGCCCTGGGAAGAGAGAGAGCGGAAGAAACGGCAGCGGAATACGACGGGGGGTAGATTCGAGGAGACAGACGTACGCCGCGCCGGAGGATACGGAAGTATTTTGTGTCGATCGCCGGATGTCTTCGCCGTTTGACGACGGCCTCGACATTCTTCGGCGACGTCTACGCGCCGGAGTTCCTTCGATTCCGATTGCCGATATGATCGTCTCCGCGTCCGCGCGGTGTTGCACTGTGCGAAAAATTCATCGCGCTTTTTTTTAAGCTTAATCACATTCGATTGTATCGACGGCGAATGTTTCAATGCCAAGCCGTAATATTAAAAACTACTTAATATTATTGAATGTTAAATAATTCCTAATATACTACATGTTAAACTGTTATTTTACTAAAACGTTAAGATTTGAAGAGCTTTTTGTGAATTGAAAAAGATGGAGATTAATAGACAATAAAATCTCGTTCTCCAGCCAACATTAATTTGACTTTGACTTTAAGCGAAAATTCTACATCAAATAAAAATTATATTATTTCTCTTTGGCACAGGAGCGCGAGAAATTTTATACGTGGCGTAAGTATAGAAAGAAATTGAGACAAGAATATCGCTATTCGCGAATATGTCAAGAGTAAGTCGATTAGTCGATGGGATGGGGTCGCTCGCCCGAGGAACACCGGTGGATTGTGGCATTTTGACGCGTCGTAAAACGCGATTTTATTCGCGACCGAACAAATTGAAACATAAGCCGCTCGTAAGAGGGTCCCTATCTACGGCGCACGGCCCTTCCTCCGTCCTCCAATCCCCTCCGTTCTGCCCATTCGTTTTCCCTTACACGTATTTCTCCCGGATATTTTACAGCGCCGACTGAAAACGACAAGAACAAGGTTGCGGCGTTCACGCAAGCGGGTTATCCATACCGACGCCATTTCGCGAGATGCCGATGTCGTCGATGTGAATTTATCTCCTGCCGTATGCCTTTTACTATGCCTCGCCTCCGTCGCGTCGTGAAAATTTATTTTTTTTTTTTACCTCCCTTCTAAGCGCGTGTAACGCCAGCGCAAAGCGCTCAACTTTGCTTTTATTCAAATATTTTGCATTCTTTTGCAAGAATCAATATTAAAGTTTTGCTTCGCCCCCGTCGGTTTTTTGTTTTTTTTTCTTTTTGGATCACAGCCATATAAGCTCATATTTGTATAGCTCTTTACTTGTGAAGCACTTATGAATCTGTGATATACTACGTAATAAAAATTCATTATGCAAATAAATGAGCGGACAAGCCAGAGTGAACAAAAGCAGAAATGCAAACGAATGAAAAAGTGAAAATCTGAGAGAAAAAGAACAGAGAGAAAGAGAAATAGAGAATACTTTTACAAACAGCGATGTAATAAGAGATTTTTTTTATTTTAAATCTTTGTAGTAGGACTTATCATCACAGTTTGCAAATTAGTGAAAATATAATCACGCTACGTGCCAAGAATTTCTATAAATCGTTTCAAGTTATTTTACAATAGTTTAAGCACAATTCGCGCTCTATAAATTCGCGCGATGTAAGAACAAAAAAAAGACGCGATTACAGGGAGAATCAATGATGGCCGGCGACGACAACAGGAAGTCGGGCGCGAGATGAAGGATGAGGGAGGGGGGGGCAGAAGAAAGTGCGCGCACCCGGCACGTACAAACGACGTTACTCGCAGAGCCGGGCGAGAAGTCGCCAAATAGCGGGGCACAATTAAGAGAGACGCCCGCCTCGTGAATTAAAAGCGTCAGCCCGCTAAAAGATCAAGAATTCCCTTGTGTTTCCCGCCGTCTTCCTTTTTTTATCCATCGTCCTCGGCTCCCCCCCCCTCCCCCCCCGTCCCTCCCTTTCCCGTTCGTCCGCTTTCAACCCCCGTCTTTCTGGACTCGTTACGCGCTCAGCCTTCTCGCGGCCTTCTTCGAGCGAGCGCCGCCACCTCCCTCGGCGGCCGTAGGGTGGGGGAGGAGTCCGGGGGACTGAAAAGAGAGTCCACGAAGCCGGAATGAGGGTGCACTACCCTGTGCAGTTGGTACTAGGTGAGGAGAGGAGGAGGAGGAGAGAGTTAGGTAGGAGAACGGGCGGCATTCTCATCTCGAGTCTCTCCTTTTCCTCCTCGTTCACGGATTGAAGAGGCCTTTATGATGGGGTACCGCTTTATGGCGCGGCTTCGCCGCTATTATACCGTGCATCGGCCGTTCGTTCGGGACGAGGTAAGAGGAGAGAAACGAGAGTCGCAATGGGAAGAGGACGGAATGCAAGCAGCATCGGGAGAACCGTATATGGTTTTCGGCCTCGAGAAAACGGGCGAATTTTAGGTGGTGGGATTGAAAGGGAGGAGGAGCGCCGCGGATACGAGTCGGCGGCGAGAGGGGACCTCCGCGCCGCGGAGAAGAAGGGCACGAAGGAGCGGGAGGACGGAGGGGGATGGTGGGAGGAAGAGCTGTGCTTTGGACCGCGAACCCGGGACTATTGTCGGGATAATGAAGCCAAGGCGAGATTTCTCCCTTTTCAGCCGCTCGCGCGCGGCGAAACGATATCTCGAATGACTGATTGTGCGATCCCTTTGGCTGCCGGGGCCGCACGTAGTGCATCGCCGCGAAGTCACGTTGTTACGGGAGTCTAGGGCTAGGGGAGAGAGAGAGAGAGAGAGAGAGGGAGAGAGAGTTCTCGGATGAGAATCCTCGGCGTAGTGATCAGTATCGCGCGTAGGGGCTCCTCTTTGAGGGCGAGTTAATTACTGAATTGATTACCGCGAGTGTATTGTGAAGCAGCGAAGCTGTGACGTGCAATTAGGATAACGAGTACTATTCCGCTGATTTTAATAGGTACCGGTAGTCACACGTGTGTCGTTAAGATTACAAGTATCTGGTTTTCATTCACATTAACGCTCAATTCAAGGAACCGTGCCGTTCGCGCGCGCGAAAGAGAGACGGCTATTATATATGCTGCGCTTTACTACAAATGTGTGTATATTTTCCGCCGAGAAGTAGCGAAACGTAAAGGAGAGATACGCTATCGTCCGAAGATATACTACTGTAACTGGCGCACAGGAAATTTTCTACGATATGCACGTTAAAAAATTCGCCGACGAGATATATATACCGCCTCCACTGAGCGGTAAGCCAAGGTTAAACGCATTGCCATCAGTTTTCCCGGCTTGCGTAAATCACGCCGGGGACAGTATTAAAAATATACGTAAGTGAAGGAAAAATATATTACTGCGGACCCCTCTCTTCTCCCCGTGTCCCGGTTCCAGTATAACGTGGCGTGGGTGAAGGAAAAGCCCTCGCTCGACCTAAGAAGGATGAAGGGGGGCAGAAGAGGGGGGAGGAGGGGAAGTGGGAAACCGTTGAAACATCGCGGGGAACGGTCTTATTACGCGTGTTGCGCGGTCGAGTTCCACCTATCGCGGACCGTACACTCTCGCATATTTTAAGCCGGCCATTTTTCAGCATTTGCGCTATACGTCTACGTCGAATTTGCATGAGCCAACGATTCGGGACTTGTTCAGGCCAACTTTCGGTGTCTCTCCGCGCGCGCCGCTGCGGCCGCCGCCCGAAAAGTCCCCTCGCCCGGCTGTTCGACCGTCCACTCTTTCGAAAGCGAGCGCGCCACGGTTTCTATTTGCCCGTGCAAGCGAATCGTCCAATTAATAATAATTTTATCTTCCAGTCTGTTCGTCTGTTAATGGAATTAATCTTGTGACGAAAAAGGGACACAGATGAAAACTGCAAGCGTCGGACGAAACACAAAAGTAATTTTTAAAAGAGAGAAATAATATATTGTCACACGCTTCTCCACACAATCTAGCTATTGCAGTCTATATAACTATCTCGTACGCGATTAATACTCGCTAGTTTGAAAGTGGTGTAGTTTGTCTCCTTGTTTTTTTTTATACGCTGGAGTGTTTCGCATTTCTGCGAAGGATTGTTTAATCCCCTACGTATAATAATTTCACGCGTACATCTAGTAGTACTATTTACAGCCGAACCTCTCAATTAATCACAGCGCCGCTCGATACGTTTCTAACGAAGGAAATTGAGGCAATATCACTCGGGGAAAATCGCGAAACAAACGTGTTCCGATATTATCGGCAGACGCGCCCGTTTATGGTGAACGCGCGCGGGGGAGGGAGAGAGAGGCAGCGACGACGCGACGCGAAACGGGGAAACGATAAATTGTGCAGGATCGCGCGTGACATTACGGAGTAACACGGTGTTCCGTGGCAGCTCCGGAGAGAGAGAAAGAGAGAGAGAGAGTTGGAGTGGATCAGTTGAGAGACACTGGTCTAATCCTAATGCGCGCCGTCTTATTTATGCAGCAGCGCCGTTTCGCACCGCAACGCTGAAGACCTTAACGGCTTTCAATTTCCGTTGGCCATCAATATTATTTAGTTTAGTTTGGACCACCCTCTCTCGCGCGGTGCGACGCGGGATGCCCCCGCCGCGCCGCGCCCCTTCGGTATGCTCCTCACGCCTCCGCCAAGGAAATTACTTGTCCTCTCCCTCTCCTTTCCCTCGCGCTCTCCCGTATCCGCCGGCTCCTTTCGCGTCCCTTTTACCACCCTCCTCCGCTTCCTTTTCCCGCGCAGCCCGCATTCGCGATCGCACCGGGTCCTGCACTGTCCTTAAGGGCGTCCTTCATATCTCACGACTCCGATATCCTTCCAGCATCGCGCCCTGGTTAATGGTCGAAAAAGAAAGTTTCACCGACGAGAGCAGATTTGTCTTCCAGATTGTGCCGCGGGAACGCTTGATTCCGACCGAATTTGATTTTTAAAGAGATGAATCTTCTCGTCGTTCTCGCGTCGAATTTGAGCAACGTCGAGCGATCCTCGCATCAATCAATCTGACAAGATTCTAAAAGGCTGAGTTAAATAACGGAAAAATAATCGCCGGGACATCCGAATTGCGATATTATTTGTAATTCGCAATTATATTTATCTCTCCTACATATTGTTGTAACGATTAAACCGAAGAACAGAATTTCCAAAAATCTGACGAGAACGAGACTCCTATGGATTTCTTCATCGAGAAATTTAATCAGGAAGCGAGAGAGTCTCCGTAAATATCGGAGCCGGATGTAATCAGCTGTTTTCATAGACGTTGAATAATATAGTGCCGGACATTAAATAATAATATCTATCCCTGTCAAAATGATTGGTATTGGCGCAACTAATCCCCGTCTTACGACGCATTATCAGGATTATGCACGTATTATTAATATCCGGCCAGGAGGGCGCGCGAGCGTGTCGCAGAACGTATTCCATTAGGTTAAACACTCAAATCCGATAGCAGCTCCCCATCTGGACAGGGGCAAATGCACTTTCTCGCGCGACTCTACGCAATACCCTGTTTCGCGCATCCACCTCTCCTTCCGCCCTCCCCCCCGGATCCTAGCCTCTTCCTGCCGCTCGGTCGCCAATAAAATGGAATTACAAACCAATTCGGTTCCGCGGTGGAACGAAACGTTTTGCAAGTTCCCACGAAACACGATCGCTTCGGTCGCCAATCCTGATGTTTCTCTCGCATCCCGCTCTGCCTCCTTTTATCCAGCTTCTCCTCTTTCTATCTCCTTTCTCTCTTTATATATATATATATATCTCTCTCTGATGAGCTACAACACGAGCGTATGCTGTTTGCGGTGTGGATAAGTAGAACTATTTTCTGCCCGTACGTCAGTCGGGGCTGCGCCCGTTTATACGTAGCCTGAATAAAGGTTTCATCGAGTCATTAAAGCTCGAAAGAAGGAGAACGCGGTTATTTGATATCGAGCTAAGAAATCGAAATATCTTTTTAAAAAAAATCGCATAGAGAGAAAAATAAAAAGACATTTTTATTGAACTGCTAGAGAACTTACTAGGGCAATATAAAAGATATAAAAGATTGTCAGAAATTATGAAATTAAATAGTAAAGTATAACATAAATTTTTTCTAAAGAAAGACAGAGAGAAAATTTTTATATATCTCTCTATAAGAGATTTTTTTCTTTTTTACTGCTAGATAACACGATGACATTGCGCAAAGTGTCGTATCAATCCCCTTAAATTGAGAAATTTCTGTCTCTCTACTAGGTTCTTACTGTTTATTTACAGTCGATCGTTCGATTTCTAAACCTGTCGCTCGTAATTCACTGTAACAGGATCCCGAAGCAATTACCCCAAGTTGGAGAAGGGCGGAATACTGATGGTAAGACCTTACGCGCAAAACTTGGACGTATAATCTTACAAAGGCTCTCCTAATTCAAGACGTGGCTATGACAAAACTAAAACTATTGGCGGAGGAAGAGAGATGATTCCCTTGGCGAGAGAAGATCTCGATCACGTTTGCATGGAAAATCTTAGAAAAATATAAATTTAAATGATTCCCAGAAATAATTCACAATTGAAATGTCGTAGGCTAATGGGAATCAGCGCGGTAATTGTTGCGCAGAGTTTACAATTGTTACAATGTCCAACCACATACAAAAAGTGCAATTTTTTGTCGGTTTTGAAACACAGTTCTTACTTGAAGTTGGAATCCATTTAACGAATTCAATTGACGAGCAATTTTAATATCTTTTGCTAATGTATCTATAAGAAGAATCTCCTTCCCTCAAATTCTCCAAAAATATAAAAATATAAATCTCTCGATTGATATTTCAAAGAATATCGCAAATATGTGTCACAAAAGACATATATTGGCGTAGGTTGCGAAAATATGCTTGGTTTGAAAAAATTCTTAAATCAGGATAATGGAAAAATTGGCATTCAAAGGATCTCTCTACTAAAAGATAGATGACAAAGCGAAAGCTCTACTCGTAGATTCGTTACGATTCTCGTTTACATCGTAATAGATAACATAGATTTTTATCTCGCTTTAAGCTCGACGGAAGCTCATAATGCACTTGTCTCTCAAAAACACGTTCCTAAAGATATCCTCCGTCCTCGTTCTACTTTTTCCTTTCTCGCAACAAAGTTTCTCTGCAGTCAAAATCCTTTTATTATAAACAACAACAGCTTTGTCAAATGCGATTCTTCGGCGCAATTTCGCTGGAGAAAAAAAACCGGGGTATTCGGAACAAAGCGGGAGCTTTGGCACGACCGCGCGCGTTTCGTTCGGTTACAATAATGGCATTCATAACAATTTCGCCGAAAAAGACGCTGTAATTTAATAATCCGCGATCCTTGGACTTGGATGATATCGGGCGCGAGCAAGGAGAGAACAGGTGCGACCGAGGCGGCGATGAACGGGCCGCTTTCCCAGCCGGAATCCGGATTTTTCCGCAATCTGCTTCCGCCTCGGCGCGGCGCGGCAACGGGATGACGATGCTGGCCGCGCGCTGCGCTGATTCCGCGTCTCTCTCTCGAAGATACTTCCCTCAAACCGATATTGCAAAGACAATGGCATACTCTCCGCGGCGCCGTGATTAAAACAAGCGGACGAGTCTTGAATGGCGCGGCGAGAGGACGACGACGGCGCGGCGGCCGAGAAAAGGGAGATGCAGAAACGCCGCTGGGATAGAGAGAAGGCCGCTTCTCCGCTTTCTCGAAGCTGGCCGCGGAGGATTGGCAGCTGGGAGGAGTCGCGTAGACGGAGTTTAGAGTTCTTTTCATTACCGGCTCACCCCTCGCACAAATACACGATCGCGACAACGTCGGGGATCTCCCGACGTACACCGTCGTTCGTTTCGTTCTCGTTCCCGACTTTCTCACGGATTTTAATGATTACGTTCGTGGTAACGGCGCGTTTACGTTTCCGCGATGTCTCAGATGCCATCGCCTGCACAACGGACCGGCAAGACTCGCTGAAAATCAATAGAAATAATTTACAAAAGGCGTTGTAAATTTCTGTGACGCGATTCGATTAGACGTTAATTGACTATCCGCAAATAAATTCAGGTATCCTCAATACACAGCAACTATTATGAATTATTATTCGATTATTATAAGCCGTTATTTGTAGAGCGACACGAATTAATTTCATAGAACAGGTAATTATTTTCAGAAAACAGATAAATTATTCACGTCGCGTTTACTTGAGAAATCTGATCCGTCAATTTACATTACTCTGCTTATTCTACTCTCTCTCTCTCTCTCTCTCTCTCTCTCTCTCTCTCTCTCTCTCTCTCTCTCTTTCGTTTTTCCCGCTCATTTTACTTTCTGGCGTATTTTTCTACGGGCTCTCCGCTTGTGTTTTCTCTTTACATTCCTGAAATCAAGCTCCATTAAGCGCGCATTCAATTCTTATCAATTGTCATTAGCGCACTTATAAACGGGTTGAATCCAATCGGGCGTAGTAATCAACCGCCGAACATAGCCGGATACACCGCTGGTGCAACATTGACTGGCTAACCTGTGCATCCCCTGCACCCTCCCTCCCTCCCTCCTCCCCCGCTCGTGCCTAACAGCGCTGTGGCCCGTCCACACCCACCTCCGCCCGTCCCCGTCCACCCCTTTATTATTCCGTTATATGTGTAGATGGTGTACGAGATACCGCATGATCGAATCACGGAGCAGTTCGGACACGATAACCTAATGAACGGACTGAATAATGATCAGCTAGGCGACGATTATGCGCTGTCTATTAAATTGATTCGTCCTGCTGCTGTGCGCGCTGCCTGTCCTGCCATCATGTCCTGCCAAAAGGAGGGACGACGACGACGACGACGGCGACGGGGGCGGCGCGCGGCGCGGCGCGTATACCCGTTAGCCCTTAACGAGCTCTACACAGCAGGATTACGACGGAAAATCCAATTTGCCTCTTTAATCCCGCGGCCCGGCGCCTCTTTTACTTACCGACAGTAAAGAACACGGACGGGGGGGTATCTACTCGTCCTGTCCTCGAGTGCTCGAGAAATCGCTTTTGTATTTAAACTCGTCGCTGCACTCTAATTCACTTCCTTGACGTGTGGCCGACGACACGCGGCACGAAAAGGACAAGGTAAAATTTTCCGTTTTCCGTCCGGATAAGCGCGACGGAAGGACGCGTTTTTGACGATATCGAGGACTCGAGGATGAAAATAACGCGGTTGAGTACTCGCTATGCGGGGGGGAGGGAAGGGAACGGAAGGGGATAAATCCCTTATCTATAATTTTTCACGCATAAGCATCCGCTCCTTTCTCAATTAGACCGGGCTAAACGAGAATGGAAAATCGCGCGATGACATACTTCTTCGAGGGAATGACGGCACACGGTGGCCTCCCCTCACGAAAGGCGCAAGTTGTTTCGCGAAGGCACCGCCGCGGGGGTTTTAAGTCCGACTTACACGATATCTTTCCCGTACACTCGCGGTGCCACTGCATTTTATCCCCCGATACCGTCCCACCCGTTACTGAAAGTATCTATTAAAATCGTTACAATAGAGCGGTGAGGCTGCAGCTCGCGAAATTTTCACGTAAAAGAAGCACGAGCGGGAGGGCGAAGGAAGTCCTCCTTTTATATATGAACGCGATTATATGTGCTTCTATCGTGCATTATATATAGATCCACGTATAAGGAGCTTGCTCGAAAACGACATAATCCGTCGAAAATGTCGATCGCGGTTGTTAGCCGCTTTTGGTACGGGGAGAACCGCTGAAAACGCATGGAATGTAGCTTCGACCAAGCAGATCCGATGGACACTCGGATAGAAAATCAATTATGACAATCCGTGAAAATATTTCATGTATCGACACACTTTACTATATTACTTTTTTATCAGATTATATTTTTACGATATTGTAAAATATTTTAATATTGCTATATATATTATCATTGCCGGATGCCGATAATATTTTTTTTAATCAGAAAATCCTTTTTAAATTATTGATCTCAGTTCCACCGAGGTATAAACCGAATTCACCGAGATAACTAGCCGAAAATATGTACGAATACAAGTGGTGCAATATTCTGTATAAATACTAACTTCAATTTGGCGATTTATTGCAAAGAGTGATCCATTTCTGTGATATCATCTCGTGCCAAATTTCGTTGAAATTGATCAAGAGATTCCGGAAATATTTACCGGAAAAAAATAGACAAGCGGTTGAACAGAATTGAGAAATAAATGAAAATAATCTAAACGAATGGAAATTCAATGTAACACAGAAAACATTTTTGCGTCCTTCGCCCTAAACATTTTTTTATTTTGATTGGGTTATCCATCGCGTTATCTGGCGAATGTGAAAATGAACACGGTGAATTTCGCAATCACATGTCGCAGTCCAGGAGCAAATGAGAATTGCATATTACCGCATGCTTTTTCAACGTTTCCGCCGTTTCACTTCTCGCGGACGCGAACTAAACGGACGCGGCGGGTACCAAATTTCCGGATGGCAGCCCTGCAGCGGGGGGTATTATTTGTGATCCAAGTCGAGGAATTGGACCTTTCCGCCTCGAGGCTCCAACCGTTTACTCCGGGACACCGGGGCACTTCCGTGATTTTGATGATGGCAATCGAAGACAAAGACAATGTTCTCCGCGGGAACTCACCATTCTGCGTGTTTGCGCGACATAATTGTTGTACAAATCTGTTTACATACAACAGTTTCGATTTCTGCGCGAGAAAATGGCGTTAACATCGCAATTATATTTCTTCGTTACGCTTCGTTATACACGTAAAAAAAATGTTTTACAAGTAGTAATAGTACCTAAATTTCAATAGCTGAATCAAACTTTGCTATAAGAGCTACCGCCTTAGTGTCATTGCTAAGTTCTGTTTATTACAGATAAAAAACATTCACTGTGACAAAAAAAATTATTAACTGAAATTAAAAGCATATATTAATACAGGCAGCTAAAAAGATAGCATGCGTACCTAAATGCCTTATATCATGCACACATTTAGCACACAGAGTTAAGTTTATAGCTACGCGCGAAAATTTGATTTGCAATTGTTTTTGCAATGTGGCACTGTTATATGCATACAGCGCATTTAGCATTTATATTTTGCAGTATATAAGTTATATACTGCAAATATTATTACTCTATTGCAAAGATAAAATAGTAGATTCGGCTAAATATCATTTAATTTTAGCAGCAAATATTTTTTGCTGTAGCGTCTACATTTTAATAACTAATAAATTGAACTTCGGCAGCAACGACATTAGCTGTCCCTATTTCAACGACACATCTTAGCTGCCATAGCTATATTTTAGCTTCATTGGCTAATCCTTTTTCTGCGTGTATTAGCGGCCACTCTCGCTCCTCGCTGAGAAAGATATCGGTATGCATCTCACATCTTCGCAACCTCCGACAATCACTTCGTGCAACACCGATCGCCATAACACCCAGCGACTCTTTGCAGCTGTCTCTCTCGTTCTCCATCTCTCTCCCTCTCTTCCCTCCCTCATTGGAAGCGCGGCGAGGTTCTCGCGTGCCGGAAATTGAAAGTCCGCGACGTGACATCCGGAACGGTAGGTCTTCCACGACCTCCACTGAAACTTCATATTAACGATTTGAGGGAAAAGGAAGCCACGCGACTTTATAGACACACCTCCACGCTCCCGAATCTCTCTTTCTCTCTTTTCCCTTTTCCCTATCTTCTTTCTTCTGTCGACGTTCCTTTTTTTTTTCTCGCCACGCATTTCGCGACGCCGCGACCCGTCTCCTCTCCGAGACGCTGTCGAGTTTCCCATTAAATTTCCCCTGTCCTACCCCATTCCCTCTCTCACCCACTGTCGATTCGTGCTATCTCGCGGCAACGATCCGTGCGTTATAATCGATTCGGCCTGATTTCGGTTAACTGCCGTCATCCAGAGTTTGGCGGCGCGTCCGAAGCCCCGCGAGCAAGCCGCGCCGTAGTTGTGTCAGCCATCAAACCCTCCGCTCGTCGCGCTACGCCGAGCCTGCGAGATGACGGACGAAGCGTGCGTTTTCATCGCCGTATTACTAAAATTGTCCCTCGGATTTTCCACCGGATTTCAAAATAAATAATTCATAATATTATTCGGGGAGCCGAATCGGCAATTCTCGAGTTAACTAAACCTTAACTTAGCAATTTGGCCCGTGCTCGTTTAAATCGAGTTCATTTCACATGAATAGAAATAATTAAAATAAATAAATTTCATGAGAACTAATTTAAAAAGTATTTAAGATTTTAACTTGGCATAAAAAATTAGAGAAAATTAGAGACAATACATATTTAAATGCATGCGGCATGAATTGATAACATTTAACTTTAAGTCCTCGCCGGTCAATTGTTAATTGTCCATTATCGGGATTCAACATTACGGCCAGGTCCAGAGGCAAGTGGCTCTACTTAAGTGCTGAGACGCCGCGCAATTTTCGTATTACCTCACGTCCCTTGACCGCTCTCGCGCCAGGCATTATAACTCCGCCTGTATGCAACGGGTGTCTCGCGAGTAACGACTTATGTATGTTCTCCGCAGGGACTGGTGTGTGTACCTGTGTATCGCGCAAGGGATGAAGGGGGCGAAGCGGGGGAGGAGGGGGGGAGGGGATAGGAGCTGATTGCGTCCGGCCGAGATGATTGCTTTTCGCGTGACTATGCCGACGCATACAGGCGCGCGCGCGTGCACGAGCGCTCGTGAGCGCAAACATCGACGAGCTTAACATGCGCGCGCGTATTCACACGCACGCGGACCGTGCGCGCGTGTATTCGCGAGCGATTACCTTCGTGCGAGCGAGCGCATGGAATACGCCCGGTGAAGGGGGAGGAGGGGACGGCGCGACGTTTCAATATTCCGACAGTTTATTCGTCTGGATCGCTGGACATCGGCTACCGGCGGAAAATCACTTCGATTTTAGTTAACACACCGCCGTTACACGCGCGAAATAGCGCGAGTTAGCCGTCGGCGAGATGTAGTCGCGTTGCGTCGTGCCGACCCTTTCGGAGTTCTCCCTCGAGGATCGGCGAAACTTTTCGTTCTGAAGATGAGAGAAAAATTACAAGTCCTCGGTGATATGACTACAATTATCGTCACCATCGTATTTATCCTTTATGCAAATTTGTGGGCATAATGAAAAAAAAAAAACCGCAAAAGTTGAAGGCTGAAAGCTCCTTTGCCATCGCATTTTTCCGAAATCGACGAATATCGTTTCCCGCAACTCGTCTAATTTCTTCACGATAAGTCTATTTTTTGTTTCCCTGTTCTTTTTTTGGGTCTCGATTTTCGGCAGCTTAGTCGATCCGCCGCGATTCATTCACAAGAGCTGGCACGCGTCGCTCTAAATCAGCTCGCTATACACACCGTGGAGACAATCGCGGACGCGCGAGTTCGGCGTTGCGGATAAGACGCTGCGAGATCCCGGCGCCGCCTGAAATTGATCCTAATCCGCCTGTTCAGTCTCGCTTCCGTCTGCCGGCTCTCCCAAGGTACTTAACGCCAGAACGAAGAAGGATCACGCGCGGTGGAGGAAGAGGAGCAAGAAGGAGAGAGAGAGAGGAAGCGCGGGGAGAGGAAAAAAAGAGAGGAGGGACCATTCAACGGAGAGAAAGAGCGTTGCGTTTTCTCCGGTGAGAGGCACTTATGTATATTCGGAGCAGCATCCGGCGCGCGAGCGATGTCCCGTGCATTATGCATGATACGACGATGCTTAATGTTCGTCCAAATCGTCTCCCCGCTCCGCGGTTCCATCAAAACACCGCGATTTTCCAAATTTTCTCGAGCCGCGGACCATGAAAATGCTAATTGAAGCGCCACCGCAATTACTTTCGGAGAGCCTCTCTCAAAAATTTGTCATTAACTTCCGCCATTCGGAAAGAGGAAAGTTTGGATAGTGTGGCTGGCTGCGCCTACGGGATTTTAATCATATATTCGGGTTACTTCCAAAACGAACGTTTCGCTCTCGACTCCCAATTACACTGTTTGTGTTATATTTAACACATTTCATATGTCCCAAACGGTCCACTTAAATTTTTGTGTTAATTTAACATAAATTGAATATGTTACAATGCAAAGTAACACCAATATTATATTAAAAAATGTAACACTGACACAATTTGTAAGCAAACTGTGGAAGCATATTTTTTAAATAAAATTAACATTTATGGTATGTTAAATTAACACGTATTTCATTCATTTATGTTAGACTTTACGTTTCAAAACATATTATTTTTGTTATTTATTCACTTACATTCACATCATAAATTGTGTTATTTTGCCACTAATAAGAAATGTTGAATGTCAATTCAACCCAAAGGGTGCGTTCCACTTAACGCTCGCAACGCTCTTGGAATCATTTCACATTATTGTTTATCAAATTTAAAACAGAGACAAGTAATGTTCGCGAGCGTTGCGAGCGTTAAGTGAAACGCAGCCAAAGTATTTAAATAACAATAATGCTATGTTAAAAATGTCAACTCAACATTTTAACAAAGAACTTGAGACCGTTTCTAACATAAATACAAAATGTTTTTTACTGTGTATGTGTAAATGGCAGAGGTGTTTTTGCAAAGATATGCGAGGACTGCATTTTTTATTATATGTATACATCGTAAACGCTGTTAATTATCCGATTTCTATTTAATTCTGTGAAAGAATTTAGATTTTTTATTTGTAGGTATTTTTCTTCGAAAAAAAAAAATTAATCGCCTTTATTTCATAAAGCGCAAAATCATGAAGTGCGCGACATAAGATATATTCTGAATTCAACGTTACATTAAGGATCACGAAAATATTCGAGAGAGAGTTATATCGCGATTACAGTTGTTACGAGTGCAATCCCTCGTCGTATCGAAATTCCTTCGGAAAAGTCGTTCGCTATTTGCGCGAAATTGTCACGGAACTGTCACTGTAAAATATATAGGACGGTAGCAGTTTCCTATATGCTCCGCGGGATATCGCGGATCGCCATTGCGAGGCCATGCTGGTACCATATATTTTTATCTTGGACGCAAATCGCCGGTTGTCATGGAAATCTACCGCGGCCTGAATATCGATATCAACGCACGTCAACGACGCCGGCGAAGAGTAGAATGAGCCGTCGATCGCCTAAATCGCAATCTGAAATCTTCGTGCGTTTATCAGAAATATATACGCATCGGGGGACACAGCGCGCGGAGATTACGTGCAAAAAACAAAAATCGTTCATCAATATATAAAAGCACGTATCTCTCACGCAGGGGAGCGGAGGGGGGGGGACTAATGGAGCCGGCTGAAGCTCGTAGCCGGCTGAATGCGGCGTCGATTTTGTTAACTCGCGACGTGCCTCGCGACACACAATAACTTATTCCGTAAACTTCCCTCTAACATCTGACTTGATTTACTTCTGCCCGTCCTGCCATTTCGAGCACGCTTAGAAATTGCAATGCGTCTTGCGCCCATTTCGCGACAGTCACGGCTCGATATGTAGGAAATGAAGTGTCCGACCGCTCGTATCCGCGTTCCCTCTCTCTCTCTCTCTCTCTCTCTCTCTCTCTCTCTCTCTCTCTCTCTCTCTCTCTTTCTCCGTCTGTCTCACTCTATTTCTCTCTCGCGCTTGTAAAATTCCAGGATGTTCGGGCGGCGAGTAAGTTACACGACGGCCCGCGTACGAAACGAACGAATTAATTATTCATGCACGCCCGACGTCCGACGTCCAAACCGGCGCGCCGCCGCGCCGCCGCCGCCGCCGCCGCTGCCGTCGTCGTCGTCATTTCGCAGCGGCAGTGCGCGAATCCGGGCGAACCGGCGTTGTTTAGCATGACTATAGCGCGACCGAGGTATACCCCTGTGGTACATAAGGAGAACACATTTGCGGGCCGCGGACCCGCGCCGCGCGCGACCAGCCTTTGTACGGACCATGTCGACGGACGCGCGTAATGGCTGGCTGTAATTAATGCGACACGCACGCAATCGAAACACACCGTTAACGCGCCGCCGTCAACAATGTTTCTCTCTTTTCGAATCCTCACCCGCGGTCCCGTTTTCGGTCTCGATACGCGAGACGGGAGACATAAGACACGCGGAACGCGGAATCCTGTAACGCGCTCGACAGAACAGAGAGAGAGAGAGAGAGAGAGAGAGAGTCGAATTTTATAAGAGATGCCTGAGAGAAAAGATTTCGAGAGTTCCCGTATGTACGATGTATAAAGGATGCCGCATCGAGAGTTTCGCGTGTTTTACTTTTATTTATTTTTTTATTTTTTACTTTTATTTGTAGATTCACCGAATCTTTTGCCTGACGAAAATGTCGAGGCAACTTTGTTAGCGAGCTTAATAAGCTCTGACTGATCGCGGCGACAAGCATATAAAATAAATTGCATTCTGTCTGGCATTGCACGCAACGTCAAGAATATGTTATTTACATTTGCATTATTATTACGTTGCAGCGATGGACATGCCTATGGGCATTGTCACAATACTGAAGACGACGACGAAAAACTCGAATGAAAACTGGGTCGGCAACTACATGCAAATCTGCTTTGCATTATTCTCATTCTGTGGTATCTATCAGCAGGACTTCGCGGAACGTCCGCGGAGCTGCTCCAAAATACGTGGTCAAAATACTCAAATCAATCTCGATATTTCGGATTTATGTATGAATTATAAATTTATATTTATGAATTAATGTTTCGGACCTACGAAAATTTCGAATCTCTGTATAAATTTCGATAACTAAACATTTAATTTCGTTATAGAAAAACACTACTTTTGTCCAAAGTTTCGATTTCATATTTCTAGACAAATTTATATATATATACATGTCTAGACAAATTTATTGTAAGCAAGAGTAAGAAGTGGAGATGGAATATACACGGCATTGCGGAGATCGGCGATCTCTTGCGGCCATTTCACGTTCTTCATTTTGCCCGCGGATTAAACCACCGCTCGGGCATCGCGAGATTAAGCGTATGCAGGCGTCCCGGGCTAACTTTACGAGAATCGTTATGGATCAGGTAGGGGACGTGAGCGCGAGAGTTCCGAAGCAGAGCGGAAGTTTCGACGTTAAATGTTTTTTTAACTCGTATTACTTACAGCGCGAAAGCTCGGCCCCCGCTCTCTCCCCCTCCCCCGCCCCTCCGCGCGCCCATCGCGGCCTTGCGGCGCGTACCGCGGTACACGTTAAAAGCGGAAAAGTAATAAAGTCAACTTATAAATATTAAAGTTCCTGGTCGCTTCTGCCGTTTCTTCCGAATACTTAATGCGCGAGCGAAATGAGACGCGGTGTACGCGCGCGTGATTTTATCTCCCTTCTCTTTTTTTTTATACGAATGTAATAAATGCCCAAATACATTTTTTTTTTTTACGTTCCTCAGAAGCTGCACTCTGCAGGGCGAGTGCATTCTTTATCACACTCGCAGGAATACACGAGTAACGCAGCTATACACGTCGGATTTACGTCGACGAGTATCTTTACATTGTTTACATATAATTGAATAAGAAAGAAAGTTTCGTGTCTTGACAAGGAAAACCTTTTTTTCACGAGTGACATATTTCGATGAATCGCCGCGGACGGCGGCGGGTCGGGGCGTCTGGCGGAATTAATGAGAGCACCGCCGCCGAGAAATCACCGCCCAGATTTCTCGCGTTTCGAAGAACCACGACGCGAGCCCTCACTTCACGAGGATCCCATCGATCATCCCTCGCCAGGATTCCGGAAGTTACGGAGGGCGGCAGGGGCACGGCTCTCGCGCCTCCGGTCCGGGGAATGCCGAACCGTGCAACGCGATACCCGGCCGGATACGCATTTTAAGTAGCGTAACCGTATCGGTGTCCGATCAGAATCGCGTTTCTCGCGCGGCGCCGCCGCGCCGTGCTTCACCCTCGCGATCGCCGGAGGGGCGAGAGCTCTTCCTCACCGAGTCACGTTTTTATTTCCTCGCCCCGGACACCAGACGTGCGGTTGGATAATCAATAGCGAGATGCAAATTTTAACGCTCTAAAAATCTCCCGGACGCATCGCGCGGTCAATTATTTTAACGGCTTGCATGCCGACGTTTTTCAACCTTCTTGCAAATAAAGTATAATTATTGCGAAATTATTGGGGCGGACGTTACAGTTTTACAGTTTACAGTTTTTCGGTAACTACATTCTACAGTTTTTAAGTATATATGTTTCCTCATTATAAGGAATATTTACTTTTTACTAAAAAATAATACACGGAAAGAACGATTTCACTGGAAGGTCTAAAAATGTTACTGCAGGATACAAATCTGAAAATAATTTTGCTGGGTCACATCAAAATAATTTTGTCGGAAATTCAAACTGGTTGCTATTATAGAATATCAAAATGTTTTACAGAAATACTCAACATCTTCGAGTTTCCAATAAGATTATTGTGATGATCCAATAAAATTATTTTCAGACTTGTATCCAGCAAAACAATTTTTTCCGTAGATTGGGTAAATGTAACTTAAATACCGACCCCTAATTTTGCCAAATAAAGTAATCATTACTGCAATAATTATTGCATGCTTTATTCAGCATTGTAGAGAAGAATATTTCAGAACTTTTCAATTCAATTTTTTATAAGGAGTAATGCTATATGATCAATGCTATTTAAACATTATTTCTATCTGCAATGCTTAATGAAGCAGTAATTACTGCAGTAATGATCGCTTTATTTAGCACTCTATAAGAAAAAAAATGGTTCAGAACTTTTCGACTCAGTTTTTTTACATGGAATAACGTTATGCAATTAGTGGTCGGTTATTTAAGTTACACTCTGTATACTCAATTTCCATTTTTGCTAACGAGAAAAATCTGCTTGTAGCCCTTCTCTTACTTTATATTTCTTAAATAAGTACAACAAAAATTTTATACATCTGACTTTTTCGCATAATGTCACTATATCGCGCTTTTCCTCAGATAAATTTCCCAATTGTACCACTGATGCAACTGCAATCCGTTGACCGTGAGTCGTACTGCTGATTCGCCGAGTCTGACTAGATCCCACTTCTTTCACTTCAGCCCGCGCGGGAAGCCGCAGGTTGATCTTCAACGTTCTACACCATTCTACAGCGATATTCCGATGCGATTTCGATATTCGGTAAACAATGGGACCCTAGCGCCAGACCGCTAAGTACGATTTCTATCCGTATCTATCTGGCGAGGGGGGAAATGGGTGCTCTTGAGGAGCGGGGGAGAGACGGAGAGACGAAGATGCAGCGGTGGAGCGTTAGCAGCGAAAGGCAGCGGGAGGCATCGGGAGAGAATCCTTATCCCTCTTATCCTCGCACTTGCACTGTTTCCATTACGAATCCGGTAGCGAGGATTACCTAACGGGAGGAAATTCATCCGAGCGAAAAGAAAGAGGGCGGAGGCAGCTTGACCGGCGGACCGATCGATTAGCGGAATAAAATTTTGATGTGCGAGAATCATCGCGCGGATGTAAGACTTCCCAGCGGTATAAGTTGCGAATGACCACGGAAATTTTCTCGTTTCTGTAACGATGACAGATCTTTTGATTATTTAATTTGGATTATTTCTTATCGAAAGTTAATAATATGTTGAGGCATTAATAATCGAGTCATAATATAAGCGATTTAAAAAGTTTGGCTAAATTTTATAGAATAAAATAAATACAACAAATACATTTCTTCAATTTCAATTTCAATTAAAGAGAATTTTAATTAAAGGCATAAAAATGTATACGATGCTAAAAATTAGGGAGTTGCAATGACTGCCGACGGCAGTTTTGCTAAGAAAAAATAAATTTTGCCGAAGAATCCGTCATTATATACAATATAAAAGGCCATTTGATGATTTTGAGATATCTTTCGTACAATCATGTATTTTTAGAAACAATGCCAATCCATAGATTAATTCCATTTAGTCAACATATCTATTGTCTAAATGAGAATAGCATGATGAAAAGTTTAACTTCCGCGCGCCATTAATTGCGCCCTATTGATAATTGGAAAATTCAATTTGGAAAACGCAATTACAACACATGAGCCGTTTAATTTGGTTGCTAAAGTATGTATGTTAATTGGCAATCACATGAGGTTTAAATAATATCGATAATAATACAGAAAAACAAGGAAACGATAATAATTTTGTCACCAATAATAACTACTATGTACATTTTAAAATTGTCGTGTAAAGTTTAAGCGGGACGAGGCGGGGGACGATCGTTCATCCGCCGCAGATAGGAATATTCTGCGCAGATCTTCGACGGAACGATACCGGGGCAAGGAAATGTTTCGAGTGGCAAGAGGAAACGTAGACGGAGCACGTCAAAGAGTTATTGGTAATTGCGCCGGCCTTCTCGGACCATTGCCCTTGATAGCTTCATACTTTACGAAATCGAATGGGAGACCGCATTCGCGTATGTGTATGTGTACGTGTGTCTGGCTCCCCTTATATACTGCCCCACTAAAATCTTGGCCGGGACAATAGATAATAGAAGGAATACCGCTCGGAGAAGGATCGTCCGCCGCGATATTTAGGTAGCTATCTGGCCGACCGTTTTCGCTCTTTGCTCCAGACCGTACCATTTATAAATTACTCCCGAATGTGCCTGAGGACCGCCGTCGGATTATCGGCACGAACGCCGCGATGAAAAATAGTCCGTCGCATCGTACTAAAGTACACAGTGTTATAAAGGATATACAGAAATTATATAATAACTGTAGAAATTTGCGATACTCGCTCCAAGTTCCATCACAGTTGAAGAAACCTTCTTCAATCGTTATTCGACGAATGTTCTTTTTTTCTTTTCCTCGCCTTTTAACACGACGACGATCGTATTTCTCGCATTCGCATCGTTTACCCCCGTTATTCGGTGACGCAATTATAAGCACGGCGACGAAATACGGCGTCCCATCTCGTCCGGTGAGCCGCGATGCAATTGCCGGAACGAGATGGAATTTTTCCCGGACCGGACACGGGAGCCGTCGCAGTCTTTCCTCCTTCATCTCTTATCTTCTGTCCCGCGTCTGGCGGTGGCGTGTACGTGAATATACTACTAAATAATTAGAGAGAATCGCGCCGGGTTTCGAGCCGGCAGTTAAGCAGGTCGGTAGGTTACGTGGCAGTTTTAAGCGACGACGATGACGACGAGGACGAGGACGAAGACGACGATGGCGACGGCGGCGACGGCGATGGGATAGGAAAACGAGAGAGAGAGAGAGAGAGAGAGAGGGAGGGGACGGAACGCAGTGTGTACCGAGGGTAAGAACGTCGGGCCCCCGGCGCTTCTCCCTTCCAGTAAGTAGATGCTTGTCAGCGGAAACTTAATTAAATATCCAAAGTGGATGCCGGAATTACTACAATTAGTATGACGGCTCTCCTAACCCGTCCCTTATTACCCGGCTAGTCTTGTCCGACCGTTCGCCCGTATTACTACTTAATGTCTAATAAACGTCACGCCAACTCATCAAGTCGTATGTTATTTCTTCTTTTTTACCTCCCTGCCCTCCTCGTCCTCCCTTCGTCGCGTCCTCTTCGCTCGCGTCGCAACGACGCGTCGGAATTTCGGTGAATATCGCGCCGCGCGCGGGGGAGACGAGCGGACGGGATGAAACTTGGCTAATAGTCGTCATCGCGGCCATTCCCGGCCCGCCAATATCCCGCCGATAACTGCCCGTTTAACAAGCAGGCTGAAAAAGAAGAGGGAAGAACGGAGGGAAAGCGACAGTCGGATATTCAGGAACGTGGAAACTCTCTCTCCCGACGATCAGCGCTCCAGCGCGGCGGAAGAACAATGTCTCGCTTAATTGAATCGGTGATTTTAAAAACGCCCGTTCCGGATCTAAAATATCAGTTTCAACATAGAATTCACATTTTAATTTTAGTTTCATATAAGAGTTGTCGCTTTCAAGAATATGAGAACAAACAATTCTCTTTCACGCGATCGTTACGATTGCGCGTATAACAATGCGTTGTAAAATTGAAATTACAATTTGTGTAATGCCGTCTCTCTGTGATCGAATAATGATTGGCTGGATAAATGTATTCACTGGAAAATCGAGTTTATCGAACGTCGAAATAAATTCATAAAGTGCGATGGGAAAATGCCGATATAAATATTCATAATAATTCGGGTTTAATCCGATGCGTACAGCAATCCATTTCGAGCCTCCGTGCAAAACGATCATTAGTATCACTTAGCGGTAAATAAAGGCGTATATCGCGGTTACCGTTGTAATCCGCCGACTTGCAATAACTCAGAGTAATAATTTCATAAAAATGCAGCAGCGAAATATCGATGCGTTGTTTCGGTGTTTTATAACTTTCGATACTAATACACGCGCACGCGTGCGCGCGCCCACACACACACACACACACACACACATACACACACACACACACGTGCACACACGCTGAAATTAAGTTTCAATCTCGAGGTGATTCAGAATCGAAGGAGACCGGAAGAAGAAAAACCGACCGACTTTTTTCCGTCCGTGATTTTTCCTGCCGATTTAATTGCGGCGGAGGGGGGGAGGAGGGGGGAGAAAATTGTCGCGGAGAAAAGAGCGAGGACGAGAGTTGTGAGCCAGGAATCGTTTATTATCGATGAGCAAACTACGTCGCGCCCGAAGAGCTCCCGACGGCGATATTGACAAGCGGCCAGAATTCCATTCCGCTCGTCGTACGCTAGTCGATCATTGATATATCTCGTGTCTCGCGTAATTCGTCCCTCGATCTAAATAAACTTACCCGATCTGTGTCTGCGTCGACCGACGATCCTGTGGATCTCGCGCGCGAAGAACTGAACTTATTTCCGACCTGACCGACTGGCCGAGTGAAAAGTGTTCGGCGATTTGGCACGTTCGCCCGCCGATAAATCCTGCTCAAAACATCGATGTAATTCGGATTAGGTTCTCGCACCCCACATCTCACCCGGACGATTTTCGAATCGGACGCCAGTTCGGGCTTAATTCTTGGAACGATCGTGTCTAGTGACGAACGTCCGTAACCTTCATTTAAACATTATTTTCAAACAATTTAATAAAAAATTTTTTTTTATTTTTAAAGCCATTCCAAAGTGTTTTCAACCTATCATTATCTATGCAACGAAAGAATAAATATACACGGAAATTTTTTTTATTTTTAAAGCCATTCAAAGCGTTTTTAACCTATTATTATCTATGCAACGAAAGAATAAATAAACACAAAAATTTTTTTTTTTTAAAGCCATTCAAAGCGTTTTCAACCTGTCATTATCGATGCATTCAAAGAATAAGTACCTATATACGATTCTGCTGGAAGATCTAAAAATTTTGCTGGATACGGAAAATAAATTGAAAATAATTTTGTTGGAAATTTAAACTACTTAGTTGCTAGAATATATTTTGAAGCAATACTCATCATTTTTGAGTTTCCAATAAAATTATTTTGATGGTTGGATTCAAAATTATTTTCAGATCTGTATCCAGTAAAATTCTTAATTTTTACAGTAAAATCGTTCTTTCCGTGTAATTTTTGAAAACAATCGATTTGTTACGTGAAAATCGCCAATTAATTAATTTTAAAGATTCATAAATTATGAAGTTCCTAACAGAAAAGGATTTAATTATATCATTTTGGAAACAATGTCAGCTATAAAGAATCTACTGTAAGAATAGGACATTTCATTTAAGAAATTAATGGCAACTTTGACTTAATTTGAAGAATCGATTTTTTCAAAAACTAATTTTGTTATTTTTACTTGTTGCCCTACTTTCGACCAACTTTGGTCTAAAACATTTTTTTCTAAAATTAAAAACAAAGAAAATTTTGGGGAGTGATCGTATAAAATGAGACGTCCTTAATAACAAATTATTTTTCAAGGCGTTAAATATATATGTATAATGAGAAAAAGAAATTATCTACGAAAGAGGATCAAATGAACAACTAGTTGCAAACGGAAAAATGGAAACGATCAGAGGCGGGTGACGAGAATAACGAGAAAGATGATACGCGATGGGCTATGTGCTACCGCCTACCAGTATCTATTTGGCGAGACGTAGAGTAGGGTGGCTGGAAGAAACAGTTTACAACAGAATATTGTCCCGTGTAATCCGCTCTCCGATATTTCATCAACTTTTCTATTTCTTTTTTTCTCCGCGTGGCTTTCTTCAGAAAGGACAAACGTAGCGCCGCCTCTCTTCTACTTGCAGCAAAATGCGCAAGGACACTTTCTTTTCCCTCCTCGTCAATTTCTCTATTATATATAGCGGAAAATAAATGAATTCAATCCGATTACTAATATAACGTTAATAGCAAAAGTATATTTGATTATGTTTCGCAATAATTGGCGTGTATTAAAGAATGTATATTTCAATGCAGCAATAAAGCAACGTCTCGCAATATTCTCGAGACGGTCCTCGATGTAAATTCTTACCTTCGGAAGAAAAAGAATGTCGAAAAGAAAGAACTTTCTTTACTAATACCTGAGGATCTCGATCTCGGTTCTCTTTCGCTTCTGCCATGTCTTATCAGTACTTAAAATCTAGCGCTAACAAAAACCTCATGTAATATGCAAAGGACCCGCGAGGGGAAACTTAGGCGTGACGGTGTGTTTTCATTACCTCCATCTCGGGAACGCAGCCGCGCGGTAAGGAATTAAAAAATTTAGTACAATCCGCTGCGGGCTATCGCGCGGAAGTCAAGCACCTCCGTGGCGGTGGAGGGAAACACGTAAACCGGCGCGGTGCGGCGCGGGAGAGAAAAAAAAATTTGCCGAGCAATTCTGACATTCGCGCGGCATAAATGTTACATCTCGCCGGCGTGGTATATGTGACTCCGGCGTATCCCCTGCAAACGCACGTTCTCGCGAACGGGACGATGTATTTATACCGGTTTTCGCTGTAAACGAGTGGCTAGACCTACCGTTGCAATCGAGTGCGATATATGCAACCGGCGAAACTAAATTTCGAAAAAGCTCGCGCTCCACGATGAGCTAATTGCGTCAACGCGCGCGTCCGTGTTTTTCCGCGCGCGTTCGTAACAAGGTTCGGCTAATTAATGGAGGGTTTGCGATGTAATTGCCTATTAGCCGGGGCCAATGCCAAATTGGCGCTTTAAATTAAACGTCACGGTAAAAGGAGAGCAAATCAATCGCGACGTCCGACGGACAGCTAAAGATTATGTTATATTAAGAGACTCCCGCCCGTGCTCTCGTGTCGCGTGCGAGTAGCGTCGGTCGTTATCGAATTTTACGGACCGTTGCCCGTGTGTTCCGATCCCGTTTTCAACTCAATTAAAGAAAAAAAAAGCGCCATTTGACATCGCGTCTTTTATTTACGTACACTGGAGAAGAGTTAAAATTAAAAAGTAGTCGTGAAAACGGCGGAGTCGAAAACGGGCGAGAGAGAGAGAGAGAGAGAGAGAGAGAGAGAGAGAGAGAGAGAGAGAGAGAGAGAGAGAGAGCGGCGGTGGAAAGAGCTGCGAGTAATTGCTGATTGTGGTGCCGGAGATATTGTCATAGTTTCCGTGTATTAGAGTGATCTACCGTAAAACGTCCGGCCCGCGACCAGATATTAAACGTCGCTATTAGTCGAGGTAATGAATTTTAAGGGAGATGAGCGGCCGTGCCCATGCAGCCACTCTCTTCTTCTCGCTCTCCCCCTCTCGCTCGCTTCCTCTCTCGCACCCATTCCGGGTACTCTCGACGTAAAGGATTGCCCCCGCGAAATTATTTCCTTTATAAATCAGAGGCCATACGTTTCGGCGTCATCCCACCTTATCCCGCCCCGTGCAGACGCCCCCTATTCCGCCGGTTCTCCCTCGCTCGCGACGTCTCCATGCGCCACGCCGACAAGAGGGGAGAGAAATGGTTGAGGTTTATTAACGATATCTTCATGGATGGAAAATTTTCCATCCTTAAGAAAGCTGAAAGCTCTCGAGAGAGAAAATGGCGGGGAATCCTCCTTTTTCTAATAAATTCCTCGGGGATCCGACCTCGCGGCAGCGAATAGTTTAATGCCGTTCTAGATTAATTAGATGTTTTATTCCTGACTGCAGGTGGAAAATCGATAGAAAAAAAAGGAAAAAAAACACCGCGAATCCCGTTTGAAAATCGCGACTGCAGCGTTGAAACTGTTTCTTCATCAAATAACAGAAACCGCGAGAGGCTTCTAATTTCCGAGCGAGCTTATGCCGTAATGTACCGCGATACTTTGACCTTGGCATCGCCGGTAGATGCGAGTGCCGCGCGAGGGAGATGACACAGGGAGGAGAACACAAGCGAACCGGCGCGGCGCTACCGGGGAGCAGAGGAGAGATCGGCTTGATTTGGTACCGGAATGGTGCTCCGCTGGTGGGGATGTAGTAATTTGTCGGCTCGGGGAAGGCGGCTGGCTGCGAGCTGATAACAGGGGGTGGTCCATTCTCCTCCGATTCGACCTCGCGTTACTACGCGTCCTCTACCGACCGATCCTCCTCCGCCCGCCCGTCGCCGCCGCCGACGACGACGACGATCTCCCGCTTCTGTAGTCCCGCATGGGCTATGTACGTCGAGAATCCAGGGGATAAGACTACTTCTCTCGCGCGAAAGCCACGCAAGAGATGGCCCGCGGTGCGGCGAGGAAACGTCTAGCGGAATAGCGGAATGTGTAAGACAGCGGCGAAGGGAGGGTCGGGAGAAAAGCGGGCGCTCGGGGGCAAAGAGGGAAAAGAAGAAAAGGCAGGATTTTCCATAATCGGACATATTCCCCGGGCGTTTACGAGCGACGATAACCTCTGGGAAGCCACTTTCTCCGCGGACTCGGCTTTTTATGAAACCCTCTCTCCCGTTCGCAGTGCGCGCCTCCGTTAGGGGAATTATCATTGTCGTTTGACTAACTCTACTAAAATCCGACGCGTATTACCCACGACTACGCGGTACGTGTACACATTTGTATAAAATTCGCAGTTTCTTCTCGCGGCGTAAAAATACAAACGATACATTCAGACTTCTGTCTTTTCCGTCAAAATCGGATAATAACAAACTAATTTCCCAGGAGGGATGCAATCACACACCCCGGCTACGCGTGGAATTGCGGAATATTAATTAACGCCATTTCTCTCTGGACGCGAGACCGTAGACACGATGTACAGAATTATTTCAATCACGAACTACGTGACGGAAGTCATCTTAATTCGAGAAGAATGTACTCGGGCCGAGTTGAGATTCTTGGGCCTGCTGATTGGTCCTGGCAAACAAAGTTAGCCGCCTAATCTTGTTTCCCCGTGCTCCGACTGGTTCTCAAATTCATTCTGCCAGTGACTGTGTACGCGCGCGTGTTCGGTATATGTATGTGTGTGTGTGTGTGTGTGTGTGTG
>NW_012026800.1:937261-950670 GCF_000956235.1 Wasmannia auropunctata | reverse complement strand
GTGTGTGTGTGTGTGTGTGTGTGTGTGTGTGTGTGTGTGTGTGTGTGTGTGTGTGTGTGTGTGTGTGTGTGTGTGTGTGCGCGCGCGCGCGCGCGCGAGCGGGCTCTTCGGTGTACACGAACGGTGTTTCCCAATCAGTTTAGCATTAGCGCGGAAAAGTTCTAATTACTCCGTGTGCGGCGAATAACCATTAGTTCCGCGCGTTTAAAAATTTTTTCACGCCCGCTCTCGCTCTCTCTCTCTCTCTCTCTCTCTCTCTCTCTCTCTCTCTCTCTCTCTCTCTCTCCCCCCCCGCTCGTTGGTGCTCGACGGAATTTCGAATGGGTACCCCGTAACGTACCGTATACAAGCGACGAAATAATTACGCGTAACCCGATTATATCGTCGAAGTTTGTGTGCTCGTTCGGACATTTAGCGCGTAACAGTGGCTGCGCTATGATTTAAAGATTTTCACCTCATCTCGCGGAAATGTTTCTCGCATTTCGAGAGCGCCATTTTCCAAAATTGGATAAAGCGGATATATATATATATATATATATATATATATATATATATATAAAAGTTTTCACAGCGGATTATGCATGTGACACAAATAATCGTCTTATATCAAATGATAATTTTACAACCGCTCCAAATAAATAATAAAGAGTATAATATTTTAAACAATAATAAGTTATTATTTTAAAGTCTACGTTGCGCGATCGAAATATTGAATTAATTAACGTAATATCTAGCGCGTATATAATTAACACATTACGTACTTATAATTAACGCTTTTATTTCAAAATCACACTGAAGGATTCATTCAATCGCTATATCTTTTCATCATCAGAAGCCGTATCAACCGTCGTAAAATTGGCAATCGCTTGTTCCTGCTACTCACAACCTTTAAGGAGAGTCCATTAACAGACACGTCAAATTAATCAGGCTCTCCCAGCAGTCTCGACTCCGAGACGTAACTCGTGAGAGACGCGACGAAACGTTTCGCGACGAGGGCAGGCCGTTCGCGAAGTAGGCGCCCGGGCTGATTATCGCGCCCCGGTCTGGAATAACGGCAAGGAGAGCGCCTGATGCAATATGCCTGACGTATGAGCGCGAGTTAAATTAAAGTTTCGCCGGCAGCGGGGCGAAACAGCGGCGGGGGAGGGAGGGAGGGAGGGAGGAAAACAGACCGCGCCTTGTTCCAAAGCCGTGCGTTAACTGAAAGCCCAAAGTAATCTCACGTACCGATCCCATCGTGGCTCGTGCCACGGCGCTTTAAACTGTTGCGGCGCAGAAAGGCGTTATCCCGCGATTTTTCCCGTAACAAAGAGCAATTCCGTTCCGCAATTAATTGCCGCCGCCGCGCTCCTCGCGAGCGTCCGTGTTCCAAACTGCGTCCTGCCGCCGCGCGCGCTTTAACGGCGCTGATCGTATCTTATTTTATACGTATAACCGGGTAGAGAAATTACTCGGATTGTGCACGCCCCAGTATATATCTCCTGCGGGCAAACGCAGTGTTTCACCCCGTGTTTAAGCGGCCCTTAAACGGCAACGCGCAATCCATACTTTATAACGCGTTTACCTATGTTTCAATCTTGCGTGCGACATCTTTGTAATAGAATTCTTTGACGAAGTCAATAGATGAGGCGCGAGTGAGTTGACCGGCAAATCGTGCCGGCGTGTCTCGCTTTCCAAAATTTGCGTTCAAATTTAATCTCCCCCAATTAAATTTGCAGTTAAAGTCGCGACGTTTTATTTTCGCGGAATAATTCACGTTTTATTTTCACGGAATAATTCGCGAATATATAAAATTACACTGGACTCTCTCTCTTTCTCTCTCGCGGGTGGCGGGCGGGAGAGAGTAGTTTTTATAAAATTTATCAGTACACGGATTCGCCACGGCTTTCCCAACTTTATTAGCCTCGCCGCCGCCGCGCCGCATCGATGAATATTTCGTGAGTCGCACGTGCTACGCGCCGGGCGCGCATTTATAAGCTTATGACATTACGGGATTTCTAATCAGAATTTATATTTCGAAAACATGAAACTTGCATTTCCGGCCGATGTGCAATTATTCCCCCCACCCCGGTCCTTGCGCTGTTTCCTTGCGCCGCGCGGGCGGGCGGAAAACACGTGTAATTTTCCGCCGGAGTTCCTCGCCGTCATTGTCACGCCGACTAACTTTACACGCGTCGACGACCCGCTGTCAGAGTGGCGAGGTATCAGACACTCTGATATCTGACGCTCTGCTTAGACATTCGCTGCTCAAATATTCCCGGGATTTCCGCACCGACTCGGGTCTGGTGACGGGTCCTCACCCGTCTAACCAGCGGCGGTGTGTGCACGCGACTCACGCTCACATGCGCGTACGCTCCCGGAAACGCGGAACATGTCGTGCAACCCCGTTCGTTAATGGGATTCCTAAAAGAGCCGCATTTTTGCAATTCGTTATTCTCTAATGGGTTATACGAAATCAAATTAATTCCCCCTGTACGACAAATATTTTTTATAGATATCGTTATATTTTCAATCGCGCGAAATTAATATCGTCCGTATTAAGATGTCAATTATCGCTAATTTAACCTTTCGTTGTAATCATAGGGTTATCAAAATAAATCCATAAAGTCCGAATTTCGAGCTATATAACTCTAAGGCGTAGCTAATAATAGGTCTTCATCACGCTACATTTATCGAAAATTTGAAGATTCTTCTATCGGTTGAGACAGTTAGACCTTTAAAAAATGCGTCACTATTATATTCAGTCAGTACTATATACTAGTGTGTGGCAGTTGTTTGAAAAGGAAAAAAGCCTCTTCAAATATAAAAAATAAATATCTTTTTTAAAACGCGTAGAGACATATTTTTTTATTTCAAAAATATCATACTTTAGAAGTAGTAGACACAAGTATCATACTTTAGAAGTAGTAGACACAAATTTTAGTTTAAAAAAGTCAAAAAATGAAAAAGTTATAATTTTTTATTTAATAATTAATTTATTTTGCAAGAATTTTTTTGACATATTGTTATTTGATTCGTTATATTGATTTGTTATCAATAAAACATTTTATAATGTTTCAGCGAGCTATAAATGTGACACCAGAGGGTTAAATAAGCTCTATCGTCACATATAGAAGAAATAATCTCAAGTATCGATAGATCAAAAATAAGAACAGAAATCTTAAAAGTGTGATAAACGAAAGGAGGTGCGTTGATGTTAAGAAACGATATTTCATTCGAATTTTAATATTACGACAATATCTGTGGAACGAATTGAGTTTCCAAGCCGTCATTAATGAACACCATTGTCCGCGGCTGAACACCGCGGCGCGGGCGCGGCGCGGGGCGGTGGCGCAGAATGTGCGCGTGCACGCATTCTCCTGACTGTCAACTCACTTCCTGCGGGCGCAGAGAGCTTTTTAGCGAACTGTCAAACTCCGGCCGAACCACGAATTACTCATTCCCCAACACGTCCAGTGTGCTCGAATGTACTCTCCCGCGCGGGATCAAAGATTCCGAAATTCCGCGGGCACGGAACTCGAAACATCGAACCTCGAACCACGAAGTGCTGAGAGATTGTCGACCGATCGAACGACCGGATCCGGTAGACTCGCGTTTAACAGCCAGTAATGCTGAATAATCCGTTAGCGGGCTTTGCCGAGAGTATTTTTGCGAAAATATTTCGTCGATCCCGACGATAATATTCTCTGTATATTTGCATCCATTTTTCGCACAAACATAGAGATAAAATATTTTATAAAACTCAAATAATTATTTTTGAATTATCATATTTTGCGTGCGGGAGAGAGGATTAATGCGCAGCTCTAAAAATTAATATTCACTCTCTCAATTATAATAAGTGAGATTAAAATTTTTGATATTTGGAATAATGGATTGCTTTTAGAAAGAATTTCGATCTCACTTAAATTTATCAAATCTAACCCACTTTTATATATAAATAAATTGGCCATTTGCGAGACAGATATGTATAAATAAGTTACGACGCATAAATTTTTAGTTATTTCTGCACTCTTTACATCGAATGTTTTATTCAAAATTTCGACGCGGACGATGCAAGCAATTTCGATTCGGAGTATGGCACGGCAGGTAATTATTTTCGCTCAATTGTCTCCTTCGCCGAATGCGAGGTGCATCGAGTCACCCGACCGGAAGACTGGCGACAGCTGAGACAACGGAAATAAGATGGCGACCATCATCACAACGGTACCTTGTCCCGTCGTTCAGGTCAACGTGTACCAGTATAGTGTGAACGTGAGCGTATGCTCCTCCTCGCGTAAGTTACGTTCGTAATTACGTACGTAACTTATTGTTAGCGCAATGCGTCTATTTATTGCAAAATACACACGTGTGCGGGCGCATTGGAAGTTTCCGAGCTTCCTCGGTCGCCGCAAGTGAGCGCAATATGTGCGGCAGCTTATTGGCCGGCAGTTAATACCGAAGTTGCGTAACTACACGATGCCCGTTGCGAAAAGGTATCCCTTTTACTTCTAAAATAATGACTTTGAGATATATTCTCTCTGCCATTCTCTCTCCTCTCTCTCTCTCTCTCTCTCTCTCTCTCTCTCTTTCTCTCATTTCTATATTTGAAATATAAAATCATGCTTTACATTTCATATATATTTTTCAAAGATAACGGAAATTGCATCGTAAATAATATCCGAATACTAAATACTAAATACATAAATCTAATGTAAGTCAGTACATTATTAATGTTTATTTAAAATTTTATATAAAAATGTACCTATATATCAAATAAAATTTTATATATAAAATTTATATTAAATTCTAAAAGTAAGTTTTATTTAATTTCCTTTCTTATTAAATTTTTATTCCTCTTAGATCGTATCTTGCTCCCGTTTTTCTTCAAACATTCATTGAAATATTATTCGCGAAAACGTGTTGCATATAGAGCCCATATTCAGAATGCGTTGACAATAATGTGAGAGTGCTATTACACACTATAGTTTACGTTACGCGTACTATAGAATTTCAGAAATTAAAGCGCGCATTTATCGATAAAAGCGCGTTCTGAATACGGACCGTGATGTATTAAATATATATGATGTCCGCAGTATAGTGAGATCCGTGGGTCAAATAAATGATTGTGCGGATCAGTCATATATCCTTTCGCGGGGAAAGGGTATAATATATACACGTGCATAAAGGTCATCACATGTATGTACAATAATTTTAATCGTAAAATCATAAACATATTGACCAATCACAATCGAATATTCTAAAACATAAGACCGCAATTTTGATAGTGATAGCTGTAATAGGTCAATTTGCTTACGGCCTTATGATTAAAATTCTTGTACATATACATGTGATGGCTTGAAAGCGCAGAATTTAAATGGTGAAGACATCTTGTGGGATATCCGTCAGATTTCGAGTTCTCCAGCAAACGTGCGAATCTCTTTCAGATAAATATTTAGCGCCTCGCGGTATTATCCACGATAGATACAAATTCGGGCTTCATTTGGAAAACGCGCGGTTACGTTCAGAGAACAAAAAGGGACCCGGACGCGATGAACGTCAGTCGATGGTACAGAACTCGACCGACGAGCGTGCGATCAATACGTGCTTCCGAAGGGAAGTACCACCATCTCTTCCCGATTCCCAGAAGCTCGTCACGAGACTGGCGACACAGCGATATTTGCGCTACGCTCCGAATTTGTTTGATCGATAACGAAATTAAATACCTTCGGTAGCCCGCATCGGATAATCACGGAATGCCGGGAGTGCAATCGTGGCTTAATTAAATGTAAAAAAATTACGTCAGTTGAAACAAACTCATCGATCTATTACGCGGGTGTGCAAAATACCGTGTAAAATTGTTAAAAATGTCTCATCCATCAAGTTTGAAGCAGCCCAAACATCGCTATGTAATGCAAAAGTTACGTGTTATCGAGGGAACGAAGTATGTTGAATAATATGAATAATATACAAGTAAAATTAGTATAAAAATGACGTATTTACTATAGATATATTTTTCAAATAACGTCATATAAATTTTAAATTTAATCATATCGCTTATGAATTCATTTATCATATTAATTCATTCATTCATTTAATAGTACTTTATAAAAAAAGAAATCATGAAATAAACCTACAGTATATTTCATCAAATTATTACCATTGCAAATTAATACATATAATTTTTTCATATATTAATGTATAACCTCGCTTCAGATGGGAACGTCCTTTTCCTAAGTCGAAGGAGTACTGGCAGAAGTTTTGCGACGATGAGGAGAAAAGATTGACTAGAGTAAGAAATCCCTTTCCACAATCCTTCTACCTTCCTATCATTTCTGTTTCGCGCGATTTTGAAACGAGTCTTCGCGATATCATAGATTCGAACGATTCTTCCGCTCCTCAAGGTCTCCTCGACGAGAACGTACCTCTCGTAGATCCGAAATCCTCCGGAGCGCCAGATGCTTCCTCGAGCAGAGACAACAAAAATACTCTTTCCAACGCGAGAGAGCCAATAGTTAAGATCTCGCCTCCCACGCCGTTAAAGAAACCGCCGCAAAATGACGTGATCGCGATCGCCGGGACGAAGAAGCAGCAACACGCGCTTCTTGCCATGCGGAATAAATCCGCGATCGAGAAAGCGAATTCGTCTAAAGAATCGGAGTCTCTCGACGTTCCCTCCAAAAATTCTATCATACCGCATGACGGATCGAGAGATGGAAGGATGTATTCAAAGAGTACGTGCCCCTTTCACAGACACGAGCCCGCGGTGAAGATTTTCGACGACGATATCGAGAGATATTTGAGGGAAGACCCGAGAGCGAGCCGGGTGGTGTCGCCGGATGAAAAATTGAACAAATTGCCGCACGCGGAGGACGCGTCTAAATATGATAAAGATAAGAGTGGAACAACTTCTGTCGAGAGCAAGAAGATCAAAAGAGTTGCCGTACCGCGAAGGGAGTTGCCGTATTATCCGGATAATGCTATTGATTTAACCGCAAGTGAAGCTGCAGTGGACGAAGCTGCAGTCGAATCTGAAGGTAGGGAAAATGATACGCTAAGTAAACAGTGCAATTTCAGATCTGACGTTCGTAAATCGAAATTTAAATATTCACCCGGCAAAAAGACGAAAGAGAGGAGAGCCAGTAGTCTAAAAATCGCACCGTCGTTTCCAGAATCGTTTCAACCTCGAGACAAAGTTGATATAATATCGGGCAAGATAATAAATAAATCGTCGTGTTTACAGACGACTCCCGACGTTCGGGAGAGGCTCGTCAACGAGTCGGAATGACAAGATACAGTACCTGAGCCTCAAATGCAATCGGAGCAAACGGTAATCGATGACGGAACGCGGGAATTCTTGAATTACTCGCAACGATGCGCGTATAGGGCGCTGAAGCGCTTGACGCTCGACAAAAATCTGAATTTCAAACCCGAGGTGTGGGAGGAAACGTCGGCGAGATCGCGCGCCTCCACCGACAGATCGATAGCGGATACAGACAGGTCGGACGTGGCCGAGAGCGAAAGTCCCGAGTCCGGGACTCGCAGCCCGGAATTCCCTTTCTTCCGCGAGATGCAAAAAAGATTGAGAGAGACGTGGGCGGCAAATATCGGCGAGCGGGACGTTAATAAATATAAGCCGTTGAGATCGAACTCCGGCAAATCCTCCGTGGTGCCCGCGAAATCGTTAGCGAAGTCCGCCTTCAGCGCGAAGTTCGCAAAGTACGAGACCCGGGAAAACCACTCGGCGAACCTCCTAGACGCCATTCCGAGGTTATCGTGCTTTCGGCGCAGGAATCGCGACAGGTGTTTGTCCTGCATGCATAAATCCGCGCGGAAGACGAGCGAGACCGGGGCTGTCTCCTCGCGAGCGGCGTTGCTAACGGGGATTGAAGCGAAAGACGAGTCCGGCAGCGAGTCCAGTTCCGATGGACTTTCGGAATTTCGCGAGGAACTGCGAAAGATATTGCATTCGCAGAGAAAGGGAATTCCGAGGAGTCCGGAAACGGTCGAGGACGCGTCGAGCAAATCGGCGTCCCCGTCGCCTCAGGTGGAGCAAGAATGCGTCGAGATTTCGATAAGGGTCGACCCGAATCAATCTAAGGATAAAACACCGAAGCTCACTGAAGACCTGCTGTCTAAGGACCCGAAAAGCCTGAGAGCCACCTCCGGCTCGATCTCGGTATCGTCGGACGTCGAACCAAGGTCGAAAATCTCGTCCTCGGAGGCGCACACCTCTGACGACGAGACGTCGTCGCCGCTGGCGCTGGACGACGATCCGTCCCAGTACAAGAACATGGCGCCCTGTCACCTGCCGACGGTCCTGCTGCCCAGCATGGAGCCCCTGTGGGCTCTGCGACACAGGAAACCGACCACCATGGAGGCGCGGATCGCGCTCATGGAGAGCGCGACGTTGACGAAGGAGAAGTCCGACGACGAGTATTACGACGACGTGAAAGTCAGCACGGAGACAACGAGGGCGAGGCCGCCGTCGGGAACGACCGACGGGAAATCTGAAAGGAGTATTTCTGCTGCAGGCGAGGCGAAGGATACGCCCTCGAGGATCCCGGGAGCCCTCTTGAAAGTTAAGTCGCAGCAACAGCTGATATCGCCAATCGTAGAATCCGCAGGAAAGGGCGAGCTGAAGAGAGGATACAGTTGCACGAGCATCGGGGATTTATCGAAGGATTCTACGAGACGTACGTTCGAGGTTCGTCGAGGCGAGGCGGAAGGTGAGCGAGGAAAGGTAATCCCCTTGGAGGAGATAGATTCCGCGAAAGGGTCGACCTCCCCCGGCTCGGCGGAGGCGGCGGAATTACCGCTGTCGACGGTCGCTGAGGTCTCGCGATTTTTAGAGAGAGCGAGTCGCGGAGGGAAACCTCGCGCGTCGGCCGCGACCATGCTGGAGAGCCTGGCGAGCGAGTTCTCCTCGCGGGTGATAGAACAACACGACACGGCCGATGTGCCGGCGGCAAAAAAACGCGCCAAGCTAGCCGCGAGATTAACAAAGTTGCTGGCGGACTCGAAACGTTATTTGTGCCCCGATAAATTCCCGTCTGACCTCGTTTTCTCCGCGAAACAGCCTCCCGTTTGCAATTCCCGTCTGCTGAGACGTGTCCTGCCGCTCGACTCCTACAATCTCGTCGCCCCATTATTGGGCATGAAGACCTGGTATCCTAAAAGAGCACGAAAAGTAGACATTGCTGCCACGGTGCAATTCAAAACGGAAGAGGAAGAAGAAGAAGAAGAGGAAGAAGAGACGGAGGGCGAGATTCCCTTCGATTTGATCGTACGTATATATATTTTAATTAACTATCGGTTATTTTATAATAAATTTTACAATAAAAATTTTTTTAAGGAAAATTTCATCGTAACCTTTTCAATTTTTAACATCGTATATTTTTTTCATTGATTCTGATTAAATTTCTAAAAATAAAAGTCAATTAAAATTAAATGCACCGAAAATTGCATTTCTGAAAATTTCTTCTTACGTTTTTTTTTTTATGTCAGAAAATTGATTATATAAGTCGAAAATGAAAATAAGTCTCTCATTTAATACTGCGAATTTTATCGTTGCTCGGAGACAGTCCGCTTTGTCCGTTCGAGAGTTATTAGTTGAGAGTAAGCTTTTATACGCCCGCAGGTGCATCCCCCGACGACCAAAGACATTTCGACGACCGGAGATGAGCATAAAGTAGGTCAGGCCAGATCGAATCCTTACGCTCTCTTTTTGAGGAAACCGCGGCGCAAGGTACGCGAAATAATATTATATCGGGATCTCGCGTACGCCGAGATCCTTCCGCGGTTTCTTCCGCTGCGTACAGGAGAGTCCTCCGTTTCTTAATGATACTGGAGCTTACCGCGGGCCTTATCGTTACCAGGTTGTCACTTGGCGTCCTTTAACGGCGGACGATCTCAAAGGCTACGATCCCGAGGCCACCCTCGAGATGAAAGCCAAAAATATTATGGACAGGATATGCCGTGACTTCTGCGAGTGGCTGCGCAGTTTAGGCGGCACCGACCACGTCATCGACGAGGAGGTCCTCGGAGATATGTTCGAAATTGACTTTACTGCCGAGGCCAGCAGGACGATGGAGGTATATACAGATACAGGAATAAAGTGCACCGGACGCAGCGGCGTATCGCGGCGTATTCCGTAAATGCGTTTCTCGCGCGTGCACGCGATAGTCCTGCAACGGCGGCGGCGTAACATCATAATGCGATGCATGATGTAACAACGGTAACACGCACTTTGAGCGGTGAACCGCACACAACAGCGGGATTTGAATTATAACTTCAACGCGATATACTATGGAAGGCCGACCCGATTGCGCGTTCGCGTCTCGCAAATGAAATACGACTCGTTCGAATATCTCTCGTGGAGGAAGTAATTTTTTTTCCTCCGCAGAGAAAAAAAATATCGACGTAATTAAATTAACGGCTGAAACCTAATTTGTACGTTTTCGAGAGAGCTACCATAGAGATTCGTAGCAAAAGGAGGAAGCTCTCTTTTACGTTATACGTTCTCCGGAAGAGGATAAGAAAATAAAGTGTTCGATTGTGCGCGCTCGTTTGAGATAGATGTCGATGAGGGAAATGCCGATGGTGCCGAACGAGGTGGCCGCAGCGAGACAATGTCCTGACGCGGGTGAGCTTGCCATGACCAGGAGGCATCTGATCAGGGACGCCAAAGCCGAGGGTAAGCCGGCCAAAACAATGGCGTTTGGCACGGCGATATCCGGTGAGCTCCGGTTCGTGCCGCCCGGAAATCAGGTGCGGGAGAGGTGGCTGCGATGCGAGAACGTGATAACGGAACTGGAGACGATGGACGTGGTCTGGAGGAACATAACGCATCTGGAGAGCGTCAGGATTTTCGCAAAGTGGCTCAGCGAACGTTCGGACGTGAGCCTCGACGCTGAGCAATTTATATTTTTATTTTTTTTTTACGCTGAACAATCCGCGCTTTCTTTATCTCGTCACTGTGTTTTCAGGCTCCGCTGCCAGATGCACTGGTGATCGCATTGACCACCGATCCCGCGAAACTCGCCGTCGAGGACGAGGAGTATCAGGAAATCAAAGTCGTGCCGACTGTCACCAAGGTCCGCGACATCCGACGTCTCGATCCCGACCCGATGTTGGAGGACTAATTAAGCAGAGGCAGGCGAGAGAGAAATCGCGACGTGCGCGGAAAGAAATTGCCGATTGAGAGGCAGAGACCCCACCCTTCAAAGTTCCGCCATCGCGGACCAGCGTTCTCTCGGGCGTCCAAATACGTTGGTGTAACCGATACGACCGCACGATGACACGGCGCAGAACGCCCATTTCCTGTATGCGGCGAACGGTTAACCTCCGCGTAGCCGCCGTGGACGCTTCAATCGCAAACAATTCCCGGGGAAATTTCGACAAACGTTCAATTACGGGGACCTAATTTTCTGCTAATGATCGCCGGCGTTTCGCTCGCGCCACGTCCGACGTAAACGTAGAAATCAAGTCTTTCTTCTCTCTCTCTCTCTCTCTCTCTCTCTCTCTCTCTCACACGCACCGTGTGGGCACCTACCTCGAATCAAAATGTATGGATCATTAAAAGGCGCGAACGGTTACCGGGCCATCATTCCTGATTTGGCGTGTAGATTGGATTAACAGTCCCGATTTCTGCTGCTAGTCTCTCCCTCGCTCCCTCGCAAGCGCGCGCTACGTGCACACGCACGTACACGCGCGCGCCACATACATACACACACACACACACGCAGGACAAATTAATTCATTGGCAACGTGGCGCACCGACTAATACCGTATTTCGCTGCACCAATTATCGATCACTCAAGTCTCATTGCATTGAACTCCATTAAATACGCGCACGTAATAACTGTAATGTTAATAATGTTATTTCCGTAGATTAATAATAATCTCCTGTCAATATGCGGAGGACAAGTGAACCCGCGAAGCGCCACGCGCGTTTCTTTTCACGCCGAAAATGAAAAAAAGAATGTCCTACGCGGCGCTCTTCACACCTCCGATATACCTCTTTCGATTTCGTTTAACGAGGCCGAACGCCACCGGCAAGCATAGGTAATAACGTAAAATGATCCTGTAAAAAAAAAGGAATAAAGTGACAATCGTGAATAAAAAGCGAGTGGGATACCTGAGGCTGAACCATAGAGCCAGCTCGATCTCGCATCGACGAGTTGTCTAGCGAAATAACGCAAACGAGCCGATGAAATATTGGAAACGTATCACGGGACGCCGGATGTCCTGACAGTGCTTCTGCTTACGACAGAAAACGCGCCTTAGACCCGCAGCAACGGCGGTAGCAACGAGAGAAAAAAAAGAGGGGGGGGGGGAGAGAAAAAGAGAGACAGAAAAAAAGTAAAGCTTGCCTCGTTCGCGATACATCTTCCTTGCTGCGACATATTCCTCTCTCCCCCCTCTGCCATAATTTCCTTCTCGTTTTTCCGGGGAATACCGCGATTCAAATTATATCGCGTCAACGAGCGAAGAGTCATTACGAGGCAACGAGGCATCAGGGTGACATCGTGACTAAAATTCTGGCCGAGGTTTTTCGCCTCGGGGATACGGGTCGGTAAACGACAGAGAAAGAGAGACGAGCGGGAGGGAGGAAGGGAAGGGGAGAAAAAGAGAGAAAAAGTCCAGATTCAAGAGAACGATACGCGCCGGTCGAAGGGGTGGGAGAGCGGGTTTGCCGCGCACCTCGCGCGCTCGCGAATCCGGTTCTTCTCTGTTTGCCTTTAATATTTGTTTAACCTTTTTTTTTTCCTCCTGCACGTACGTCGGCGTATGAAACGCGTGCAGCATTATTCGTGCACGCGTTTCGCTAAATATTTACACGCACGTTGGCATTCAGACGGCATGCCAAAAATACGCGATTAACCCGGTTTCCTCAGACGCTTCGTTTTTATCCCGTTGATTTCTTTCCTCAGATGGAATTTTTGAAGCGCATCAGTGGTAAACATTGCTAGCGTCATTTTTGTCGCGTCACTAATTACATGTATAAATTCACGATTCCTAAGTGAAAATCGAAAAAATTGCTGACAAATACAAAATTCATTAAAGATATTAATAGATTACATTAATATAACCGTATAATGTTAACCATTAACATAATTAATAAACAACGGAACACGCACGGATACGTACCTGCGGTATTTAGACATTGTATTATTAAATGACGATTATGATAGTTAAGTTTATAGAACTGCGACAAACATAAGAATACATCTGCGCCGATAATGTCAATTTTAATTGTAATTTAAATTTATATAATAGCTGATAATGGCTACACCGAAAGAACAATTTTGCTGGATCCAGATCTGAAAATAATTTTTGTTCAACAATCAAAATAATTTTGTGCGAATGTCAAAATGATTGCTAGAATATCAAAACGTTTTGCAGCAATGCTTATCAGTTTTAACATTCCA
>NW_012026800.1:919426-937075 GCF_000956235.1 Wasmannia auropunctata | reverse complement strand
ACAAAAATTATTTTCAGCTCTGTATTCAGCAAAATTTTCAGACCTTTCAACAAAATCGTTTTTTCCGTGTAAGTAAGCCGAAACATTCCATCAATTCTTTAATTATTAAAATATTTTTTGTATTAATTAATCAACCAAAAGTATGCTCGTTTATTGGCCTAACTCTTGTTCTATTTTATAATTAATATATATTTTTCTCGGCAGTGAATCTTCTTACAGGACAACGAATTTAGCTAGGAGAAAATAATCGAAGAAAGACAAATTAGCGTATTTTCAAATTAATAATAACGCCAATAACATCAAAATAATAGATTACATTAATATAATTAATATATATTATTTCTCGGCAACAAATCTTCTTACAGGACAACGAATCTAAGAGGAAACATTGATTCGAAGTAAGACAAATTAGCGTATTTTCCGCCAATAATAACAAAACTGTCCAGTCGTCTCGGTACTAACGAGGACACTGCTAAAAAATCTCGAACTTGAAAGATACAACCCTTATGCTCTCCTTAATTTTTTTTTAACCCCTTTCCGAGAGAGAACTGCCGGTGAGTCACGAACTTTACGAGGAAAAAGAAAACGAGGGAAAGAGGAGCTTTTAAAAAGGAGCCAGAAAGGGAATCGGAAGCGCCGCGCACCGGGTGTACGTATCGGCGGGTGGCTCGACAGAGAGGCAGGCGGGAGGGGACGGAGAGAGAGAGAGAGAGTTTAGAGTCATCATTGGCCATTGGCCATCCGTTTCGCTCCACTTGCGACGAAGGATCCCGCTCGACCGAGAAATTTAACAAGGCGCACGCTCCCGACTGACAATAGCCGACTTTCCTGGCCCCCGCGCGCGTACCCGGGTTTTAATTACTTCAATTTGAACCCCCCTCCCCCTTCCCATCCACCGAGCTCTCGCTCCACGACGAATACGTACTGCCGGCCGTCGAATCTCACGATTTTTTTTTTCTGTCGAATCGACGAACTATCCGCCGCGAAAATAGAATGCGCGAATGGATGGTGTTAGACAAAACTGAATTAATCCGCACCGCGCATACAGTCGCTGCTGCTGGTTTCGTGGACTCGCGACAACGCGGGAGTCATCGCGTTGTTTCACGACTCAGCGATGCGTGCAAAATCATATCGCGCATATATTGTAAACTGCGAGTTAGGTGGGATTTAGATGGGATTTTACCATCCAGCACTCGCTTGAGTCTTTCGATATCGCGCTATCCGCTTCTGCGATATTAGATTGTTTAGGAATTAAAATTAAGTTCAATGAGACTAAGTTCGACTATCTCGTCGCTTCGTTCCATTTCAATTGAAACGAAACGAGAGAGATCTTTGAGATCGGGCAGTATAATACCGATACGCAATCGTTGCAATTTTTTTTCTCGACCGTCTCTATCGCGTAATACACCGTGAATGTAAAGTAAGACGTGCGGAGCCGCTCGTGCACGGTGATTATCGTTATCGTTATTGTGCGGCGCACCCTTGGAGAGAGAGAGAGAGAGAGAGAGAAAAGAGAAAAAAACGCGACCGGAAGCGACACTTCGGTCACTTTATTCAGTAGCGCCGCACACATTCGACAGCGGGGACGTGCGACGCGCTTGCCGATACCGAGAGAATCCCAAGCGCGCGGAGTAAATCGAATCGATCGATGCCGCTTGTTTTCTTTTTTCCTCTCCCCTTCCCCCCCCCTCCCCCGCTTTTTCTCTATCTCCCGTGTAAAAATACAGGGCGCAATCCGACTTCGTCGCATGTCGACTTTATCCTTGAATTTTCCACGAATATTTCGCGAATTCTTTAATTTTTCATATTACACACATATACAGGTATCTTTATGTAACGAACGCTCGACATACACTTCCGCTGAAAAGACATCCACTGGAAATTAATCGTAAAAGCAAAGACATTTTTATTCAAACATCGTCTATCACTCGCGCACCGCAGCTTCAGAGTCTCAAAGTCCCGAAAATTTCAGGACTTTGAGACGGTAAATCGCGTTTTTGGATCTTAAGGAACATGTCACGAGTTAAAATGAACGACAGAGGAATATAGAAAAGAGCTAAATCTGAGGCAATTTTTCGAATATTACAATTAGTATTATTACGAAAGGCGGACGATCCCGCGGACCGGCGAGATTTCACAAAATTATTCAAAATTAACAAACGAATGTTTGGAAAATTCAAGAGGCGAAGGAAGATGTGTGGCGAGTCTACGATACTCTACACACATACACACACACACAAATACGCTTCATAGATTCACGGAGCTGCGGGGCGATCCGCTTCGTTACCTGCGTGCAATGTACGACAGAGAGTAAAACACACGGTCGCACGCACACCCATTCACACAAATCGGACGAGGAGCGCTTCCTGCCGGCTATTCGTGCCCGCGTTCGATCTATTGTCATAAAGTTTCACGATGGTGTGCGCGTCGTCGGAGCGCGGCCACCTACGTAAACGTACAACCGCAGCGGCGGAGTAACGAATGAACGCGCGATAATCCATTGAAGCTATCAAATTGAAACCGCAATGCACACGGCAACGTTTCTGCGACACGTTGTCCTCCTTTTTTTCCGCTTCCGTATATATATTCCTAATTAAAACTTTAAATTCGCTTCTCGTATCCCGGTTGGTCCAGCGATATGACGACGCGACGTAGTAAGATCGAATTTCTCGCGGGCATCTCTAGGTCTCGAGTGGCGAGATTGCAATTTTTTTTTCACCGGACGCTACGCCCGATAATCATTAAGATGCACAGCAGATGATCCCGCAAGAACGCGTGAATTGAGCAGAAGATAAATGGAAATCTGCGCGAAGTAAGCAGTTACGTAAGCGGCACAAGATAAATGAACTTGCAATTTTTCAGACCTTTAATTCATTAAATATAAACACACTTTGCGCATATCGTTGCGCGTATTACTTGAGACTTGCAGGGATTTCCATCTATATCAATTTCAAAGTGGAAGAGTCACATTTTCAGAAGATTGCTGTCGCTCGAGACTTCGCACGTTGACACAAGTAAATTGTTTTCGATCCCAGGTTCAAATCTTGTCTTGAGATAACCTGTATTTTTCGCGACAAGTTCTTTATAACAGTACTTTAAGATGCTTATAAGCTATCGATTTATTGGAATTGAAGATCCACGTGATCTCTCTATTTCTGCCTCAGTTAATGATTGCGTTACAAGATTGCGTCCAAAAATTTATTCGACGCGCAGTTTGAAATAACTGGAGTTAAGAAATTCATATAAAAAATAATTAGGCACCAAGATCCAGCCGTGACCGTTGAAGGCGCTCTCGAATTTAGTTGTATTAATATATGCAGCGGTCTAGTTCAAATTATAATTACTGTTCAAATTGTTTTATATATACTGTTGTTATTTAATCGTTCTGAATTGATTACTAAATTTTTCGATCTAATATTATAATACTGTCGTGCCGATAGAAAAAGCAGCGCGCCCGCCGCGATTTACCGCCTCGAATTCGGGGAACTCCGTGCGACGCGATTTCGTGCAGAGGATTACCGCTCGTAATGGACTTCGTCCAACATCCGGTCGTATCCGGAAGGCCGCGCCCGTCACGGTTGTCCCTCGACGTCGTTACATCAACCGTGCGGCGCGACGAGGCGCACGATTCTTCTGTTTCGCTCGTGCGTCACGTAGTATTATTGTTAAAACTGGGCACACTGTGTACCGATCGGCGGCTACACGCGACAGTCTACCGATGTCCTTTGACCTGGTGGGATTCTTCCGATAAACAGTGCACATATGCGAGCAAGTGAAAATTCGAACTCCAATTTCGAATTTTGAAGTGGGAGGAAACCGGTCGATTCGCGGAGTGAAAAACTTTAATCGTTAACGGCAATTGTACATTGTGTTAAATCTGCAGTCTCATTGGATTAAATTTGAATTGTTTTAAACTCGATTTTTTTAGTTAAAAATAACGAAATACAGTCGAAACTCGATAACTCGAATCTCTGCAGCTCGAAAATAAGACGAAAATTTTGTTCGTTCCCTTCCGATCCATTGCGGAAAACTGTAAATCAAATAAAATCTATCTTAACTCGAGTTATTTGTCAGATATTTATGTGTATTATTTTACCTCTGCAACTTGAATTTAAAGTAGCCAGACTTCTACAAATCGAAGTTCACTTCTATTAGTCAAACTTCTACTGTCGCTGCCTCTATAAATCGAAATTGTAGCTATATGTAACTATGAGTAATAACTTGATATTTGTTTTATGATTACATTTATTATATGTATACAATAAATAATTAACTGCCAAATATTGGATTTTTTTTCTTTAAAAGCCATTATAATCGGAAAATTATAAAGTTTCGAACAAAGCCTCCGTAAGGCGAATTTTCATATATTAATCTCCTTTTATTCGAATTTCGATAAATCGAAAACTCTATAACTCAAAGATTTCTCAGTTCTTCCCTTAAGATTCGAGTTATCGAGGTTCGACTGTATTAAGTAGGAGCAGTGGCGACTCAAATTGGGTTAAAAATTTGACATTACAGATTTAACAGTGTAGCGATCAACGTACGAGTGTTCTGTGAACTGATACCTTTCCAGATTCGTGCACATCTGTCCTTATCACGTTCGGCGACTTAATTTAATTAGACGCGCGTTAATTGCGCGTGGGAAAGCTTGCGATCGGTCTCGGTAATGCGACCGTTCGTGCCTCGCTAATGCTAACGTGTGGTCGACAATGTAATTTCTACATCCTTTCCCGCGTCCTTTCTATACGGTTCAGTACAGATGCATAATCTCAATGACCGAAGCAGCAGCAGTAGCAGCAGCGGCGCTGCAACGAGAAGGCGGTGAGCCGTTGCACGAGTGTGCACGTGTGCGCGTGTGTATATATGTGTATGCGAGAATGGACATTAAAGTCTTGCAAGCCGCAGCACCGCAAATGCACGTTTCTCCGACTGTTAAGCGCGACGAGACGCACATAGTGAGCTTTACGGCGAGGCGATTCGACCGACGGCGTGGACACGTGACTGAGGAGCTTCATCCGTTCAACGTAAGCAGAGCAATTAGACTGGAATATGGAAGAAAAGGCGCGAGGAAAAAGCGTAAAAAAAAAAATGGTTTCTCGAGCCTTCCAGTCGATTTAACCAAACCCCTCGATAGCATTTAGCCCTTTCGTCACTCCACAGTGTCTTTGCAGCACGATAATAAGGCACTGACGTCGTTCAGTGCCTCGCAAGTGTATCGTTCCGACTGAAGACTTTTTAAGGCGTTCGCATATTCATTTTCTTATTATAGCTTTCAAGTCTCAAGACGTAAGATTACTATGAGTTCTTTCTACTAACTTCCGGTCTATCGAATAGCTTGTTAAAAAAACCTTTTCCGAACCGATATTCTGTCGGATCCTGCAGCGTTTCCTTTCGACGAGTTTTTAATTTCCCACTTTTTAATCACCTTGGTGATCATTAATAAGTGAAAATTTCAACACAATTCTGACTCAAACAAAAAAATGATTTTGTTATCTGCGTGCACGTCGCGATTTGTGCTAAAATTTCAGTTTAGCTAGAGCGATCGTTGTGTTGTTGGCGCGACGATTAATGTTACTATCGAATTAACCTTGGGTTAAGCCGTCGTGTAAATGGAATTGCGAGACGACCGAGCGAATTACCCGGTCGCCTCTAGGGCGGATATTACTACGCTGCACCGAATTATCGATTGTGAATTCAAAAAGCGGGCGCGCAATCGGAGGGGGCGAGGGGGCGAGGGGAGAGCCTGAAGCACGGAGGCTTCCATGTACCGTCGAATACTTCGAAAACTTATTACGAACGAAGTCCCAATTAAACTTCCCCCGTGATTACTTCTCTATAGGCGAGCGGTTACAAGAGCCCCGCGAAGTCTGCTAAGTATGCAAGACTCTCGACGCGGGCTTGTGATCTAGATGCAGGAGAATTAAAATTGCAAACGTTGACGAATATTTCAAATATTATCAGACTGATTCGGTTTGGTTACGTATGAATATTGGTCTATAGCGCTCTGCGAAACGAAAAGTTTGTTTCAAACTGCTTGCGTTGTATCGTAGAGGACTTATTGTACAACAATCGGAAATTGATGTAGCATCTCTAGCGAATGATTAACTTGTATATATATCACGATTAACCTTTATATATCACGACACTACGAACCATTTTTATTTTTCTCATCGCTCTGACTTTATTCCTTCTCACATCCGAATGACGAACGAGTACACGGCTTTTAATTTCTTGGTATGTCTTAAGGCCTTCTTTATATAGCTGAACTGGCTGCACTAGTTTACAGTTTATCTTTCTCTTTCTACATTGGAAGAAGAAAAATAAAACTCTGAACTAGTGCACCTAGTTCAGCTGTAAAGAACAGGCCTTTAGATATAGAACTGTTTTGTTTCATTAGTAATACGATTTTTTTAATCTTTTATTAACGAGATTTTGCGTCTGCCTAACGATAGCGTCGTCTACAATAAGCCTTAAGACTTGAGATTTAAGAAAATTGACTAATCATAATCAATTATTCTTCTCTCGTGAGATGAATAATCGACTGTGATTGGTCAATTTTCTTAAATCTTAAATCTCATTGTAGACGCCGCAGATGAAGTTCCTTTTTAGTTTGTCCAACGTTTTTATTCAATTTTTATATTTATTTAAATTTATATGTAACGTATATTTAATTCTGACTTATTTAATTTTGAATGCTAATGCATTAGAGATTATTATTCTGTAATCTTCAACTTTCATGTACGATTGAAAAGAATCAAATAAGATCGAATCATCAATCTTACTTCTTCTAGTAAAGAAATCATTTAATTTCATCCTTATTTGCTCGAATCATTGGCCATGTTTACTTGTCCTCTATTGCGTAGCAAATGATTTAATGATATCCATATCAATTCAAACTAGCCTCCTTGTAGCTGAATTATTATTATTATTATTTTTTTAGCTATTTAATAATGTTCCTCTTGTTACAAATAATTCATCGTTTTTTCCACGTACGAATCTCAGCGTATGAGGTCGGTTTATAAATAAACTTGGCTTCGCAGAGCCGCGGATTACATTGTAATATCGCGTCGTGCGAGTTGCCGTGGACCGCAAGCGTCTCAGTTATCCAGTCGTAGAAAAGCCGGATAACGTGGCGCTGCACGGTCCCTGGCTCTCTCTTGTCCGTCTGTTCGATCCTTCCAGGGGCTCCGCGAGGCAGGTTCTCCGCCTGTTCCGTATTGGAATGCGGATGTTATACGGGGAATCCATAGGGAGAGCTCGTACCGTGTCTGAGCGGGTGCGCGGTAGCATCGCGGACCCCGGCGTCATCGCAGAGAAGGCCGCAAAGTGTATTTACATACCGAGCCTTGGTCAAAGCCTTTACTTTGCGCGACCGTCCGCCATGCACCCGAGACGTTTCGCAGCACCTCGAGCTCTTATTCGACCGAATTCAGAATGAGCTCGTCCTGCACGGCGCGACGCATCGCATCGCCGGCATCCGTTACCGCGATAATGGTTATCAAGTCAAATTTGCATCGTATTTTTCAAATTCTTCGTTAAATATCAATACAAGAGTGGAGAAGACAATTAGAAAGTCTAACGTAAAGAGAAGAAACTATTGGAAAATTTAAGGAAGTAAATTCCGCTATCAATTTTAAAACCAAGGAGTTCACAATGTAAATATAAATAATTTAGTATCAGGATAGACCAGAATGCTACAAACAATTAAGAACGAAATAAGGTATTGTTACAAGATTTTAATAGATGCTATGAGCATCGATTATTAGATTACCTTTGGCAATTTAACGTGATATATTACGTTTAATGCTCGGTTCAGAGCTGTGTAGAAGCACGCGATTTGCGGCCGCGCGGTGTATTTGAAACCGAATAATTGTAAGATTCACACTTTAAAAATCAAATATGAAGCACCAAGATCTGCTTTGACGTGTTGGCGTTTTTCGTTCTTAATTGTAAATATAAATACTAAAAATTTGAAAAGAAAAGAACAAAGACGATTGACGAAAACAGATTCGTTTTAGCTAAAGAATGGAAACTGATTGATGACTGATTTAGCAGATCGTGCATTTTCATTTAGGCCGTGCAGTTTTTAAACACGAAAATGTAATTGAAATATAGCCAGATACATTATTTCTCTAGCGCGATATATTATTTCTAGGAGAAACACAATCGAAACCGCTGTTTACAATAATATGAGAAAAAAATCTTTAAATTTTATTTAACTCGAAAATTATGAGATGCTCAATTTTAAATATAAAATGTAAAAAATTCAAGAGTGATAAATAATTACATATTTCTTTGTAACAAAAAATAATATAACGCTGCTATTATAGATATATATCGCTTAAAGCCGCATCATTCTGCTGCAAAACTGACGTGTGCAGCAAAATGGAACTTCGCCTCGCAGAAATTGGTTCCTCGAGTTTCTAGTGCATCGGAAAATTTCATTTTTCCCTTTCTATCCCGAGCTATCTATCGGCCGTCGATGCAGTCTCCTTTCTCGAATTTCACATGCATCCTCGACGATCGATTACTCGTCGTGGCAACGGTTAACGAGTGGCAACAAAATTGTCGTGATGATAACGTTTGCATTTAGACGGGTGTGGAGAGAAGCCTCGCCTCGGTCGCGCGCCCGGGCAAACGGAGCGACGCCACGGAGCGCGCGGCCTCCACCTCTCCCCCCCCCTCCACCCCGGCCATACATTTTTCGCCATTTTCAAAAGCTATAAGCCCCGGTGGGGTCGGATCGGGGTAAGCGTCCCGCGGCGAAAGCCGTGCCCGAACCGGCTCTCTGACAGGCGAAGAGGGGGCAGGTAATTGCGCGTCGGTGCTGACTTATAGCTTCTAAATCAGTGTCGGCCGGATTCACCCCTTGTGCCGTCGTCGCCTCGCGCGGCCAAACGGCCTTTGCGAAACTTTCGGGATAAAATAATCGCTCGGCTTCACCGCCGCTCGATTATACGTGTCCACCGGACATGCCCACCGACGAGGCTGTGTCGCGATCGATTTATAGCCCGAAAATAATAAAACAGGCCGTAGGACCGTCGTAAACATTGAAAATTCAGAGATAGCCGTGCTGCGTTTCTCCTTCCGGCGGAAAAATTAAAGAAGCGAGTCGATATAAAGAAATTGCCGCTCGAAGAAAATGCATCGAGCTTGGCATCTTAGATCATATTCTTTGATTTCAGCCTGTCCTGTCGAAATCACTGGCTGCGTCATCCAGCAGAAAAAATTGCTTTACAACTGTTGCAAGTTGCAAGGTTATTCAATATGATTGATTCGTGCTTTTAGTTCCCCATTGGATTTAAATGTGTAAACCAATTATATTAAAGAATCTTACAACAAAAATCGTGCAAAGCTGCTTATTCCGCTGAACGCAGCCATTAATATCGCAAAACGACCACCTTTCGCTACGCGTGCGATCGCTATCCGATTACAATCCGGCTGATTCGCAAAGATATCCGCGACTATCGTGCTCCATCTGCAGGAAGGCAGCCACTAAGCCGACCTCGTTGGCAAACAATTAGCCAAGTTTCAATCGTGCTCGCTCTCCATCGCGAGAGCGCGCGCGCCGCGAATCTCTCGCGAGAGGAGCAACGGAGAGAGAGAGAGAGAGAGAGAGAGAGCATCCGGCCGGAGAGCTTTCGTCGCTCGAGTGGTTGAACTTTATTAAACGATATTTCTCTAATTATCTCCGCGCCGAGCGGTGCTAGGCGCGAGCCTCCGCCATGTAGTTGCAACCATGTTTACGGCGTGTGCTGGGGGAGGAGGAGAGAGGGGCAGGAGAGGGCCGCGTCTCGAAACTATAAACATTAAAAAGGATCGCGAGGCGCCGAAGTTAGCACCCTCCTAGTTTGCCTCCTCTCACGCCTCATCCGCTATTCCTCCTTTTTCCTCTTACCTCATCTCCTTCCTCCCTTGCGAAACTGAGGAACTTCCAAGACCCATTTCGAGGAAAAACTTGGAAAATTAAACGCCACGAGACGGGTGCCGTTCGTATCGTCTAACGTCGAGCGGGGCAGGAAAAAGAGCGGCGGCAAAACGCTTAACAGTAACGTACGTAGAGGCGTCGCCGATTCCCAAGTATCGTTCCTGATGACCGTGTACACGTCTCGCGATACTATTCTAATAACGCGAATCGCGCGGTTAACTTTTTAACGTTGGAAAAGGCGGAAATAAACTGCATGAGAATGGCAGGTCGTCCAATCTTACGAGTGCCTGCGAATCGCGCTTTCGCTGCAACACGATACCCCACCCAGGGTAACACGCACAGAAAAAACGATTTTGTTGAAAGATCTAAAAATTTTGTTAAAAACAGATCTGAAAATAATTTTTTATTAAATCATCAAAATAATTTGTTGAAGTGTTAAAACTAGCATTGCTATAAAAAACTTGTTTTGATATTTTAGCAATCATTTTAACTTTCGCACAAAATTATTTTGATGATTGAACAAAAATTATTTTCAGATCTGGATTCAGCAAAAGTGTTCTTTCCGTGCGGGCGTGCATAACGTAAAATTGGACTTTTCGGAACTCACGTTCCGGCAGCATATCGTGTGTATCGAGGAGATGCGGTATATAAACGGCGGATTATCGGGGCTTTCGTGAAATACTGCAAGTCGCTAATCAAACGGCTGAAATCGCCGTCGCGTAATTTAAATAAGTTCACGTAGGCTGAGCCTATACCTCGTCGTATTATTACGTACAGGTCTCGGCGCAATCGCGAATGGAAATAGGGCGGAATAAAATTAGCGGCTCTCCCGAATGCCCAAGTAATTACGTGTAATTTATATTACTCACCATTGGTATGCAAATCACGCGTACCGTGCATGCCCATTATGCCACCTGCCGCGTGAACTTCAATTCCATCGCTTCCAGCTTGTCGGAGTCCTACTGCCGCTTTCTCTTTTTTTTCCTCCGCCATATCGCGTTGCATTCGAGTTCAGGAATCGTAAGATTGTCTCTGGAAAAAAGTAAAATTCGCGTTGTAGAGCATAGGAATGTTTCAATCCTATAATTTTCAAATAATATCTCAAAGAATATGAATGCCTGCCAATATTTTCGATTTGTGCATTTATAGGTACTACCTACAATTAAATTTAATTTAATTTACGTCGCAGTATTACGATTCAACATTCAATACAGAATGGTTTATACAGAATTTTTTTTACTTTTTACTACTAATTTTATTTACTTTTATATATTTTCAATATTTGATCATTTGAGGTGATTCGAGGAAAATACCTGGTAAAAAGATAAGCTTGCAATACGAAGAAAGATCCGAAAAAGATAAGCTATTAAGAAGAAGTTATTAAAGAGAAGCTATTAAGGAATTATTACTGATCACTCAAAATAAACTGAGCGATTGTCAGCAAATCTCGACAATTAGTGCATCAAATTGTCCTTGATATATGATTTAAGTACACGGAAAGAACAATTTTGCCGGATCCAGATCAGAAAATAATTTTTGTTCAATAATCGAAATAATTTTGTTGGAAAGTCAAAATGATTGCTAAAATATCAAAACGTTTTACAGCAATGCCTATCATTTTTAACTTTCCAGCAAATTATTTGGATTATTGAACAAAAATTATTTTTAGATCTGTATTTAGCAAAATTTTTAGACCTTTCAACAAAATCGTTCTTTCCGTGTAGAAATAAAAAATATAATTACAACTATTAGAAGTGTAATTTAGTTTTCAGGGTTTTTTTCTCAAAAACCTGATTCATTATACGAATACCTTAATAACTTTAATCAAAATATTTCCCTTCGTTTCCTATAACTTTTTCTGGTAAGAGATGGATTCCGCGACGATAAAAAGATTCTTCTTTGGATTTGATCCAATTTTCTCAAATTTTTGCACTTTGAAATTATGAAAGTGCGTATCCTCTAAAAGCATGCTGCATCGATCGGAACGAGTGATAATCAAACGGAGCAATGTCTGGAGAATGCGAGGTGCGGTAAGACTTCCCATTTCAACTCTAACAGTGTTTGTTTCACTGATAATACAACATGAGGTGGAAAATGCTGTTTAGGAAGCTCCATTTTTCAAGATGGTATAAACACGATGTTTACTATGTCTATTGTTAGTAAATATCATGAAGTAATATTAAAGCATTAAGAAACAATAAAGCGTTGTCTACGATAAAACTTAACGACTTAAGATTTAAGAAAATTGACCAATCACAATCGATTATTCTTTTCATGTGAAATAAATAATCGACTATGATTGGTCAATTTTCTTAAATCTTAAGTCTTAAGTCTTATTGTAGACGCCGCTTAATTGTGATTGAAATGTCGTCGACAATACATTAGTGCCCGACATTAGTGTCATTATCTTGTAAAACCGTCAAAACTAAATCACACTCTTCTAATGAATAAAAAATTATTCGCGGTACATATATTCGTTCCTAGCAAGCACACAATAGTCCGAAATGAACATTTAAATTTTATTTAGCTCAAACTGGGGATGCTAAACATCGCCATTATAATTAAGGCTCGCCGAAGACAAGTAGACTGCAAATCCGTCAAAGAATCTGTCGTTAAAAGGGAAAGGCGGCGAACTTGAGAGACCGGAGGACAAGGGGCTTCGTTGTACAACAACGCGAGACACGGGCACACACGACGACGACGAGAGCGGCGCGACAGAGAGAACGAGAAAGGATGCCGACGGTAGAACGGAGAGGCGACAGCTTAGATACGGCTGAATTGGTCAGTGGCGTCAGTCTTTTGATCTAAACTAAAATACAAGCCCGAAACAACGGCCAAAGCAAATCTGCTCAAAGTGCCTGCCCTCTTCAAAGTACTTGGTTTCGTCTATCCCGCCTCGCCCCGCGCGATGGCATACCCCAATGACCAATTATCTTTGTATCTTTGCCGATGACAAGCGAACCGCGAGTAAACTGTCAACGGGGGGGAAAGGGTTTAGTACGTGTCGGTCTATCGGATAAGGGGGTTGGTACATCGACTCTCTCCCTCCCTCTCTCTCTCTCACACACACACACACACACACACTCTCTCTCTCTCTCTCTTTTTCCTTTCCCTCTTTCGCCGTCTCTTGCTTTCTCTCTCTTTCTTTCTACCTCTTTTATCCTCGTCGTTCTATCTTTCTCTCTTTCTCTCTCCTTTTCCCGCAACCTCCTCTCGCGCGTTACGGCTCGTGCGCGTCCTCTTTTTTTTCCCTCTTTTCGCATTCCTAATTTCATTTTCATCGGTCGTCGGTTCTGAACGCGCGCGCGCGCGCGCGCATTTTGTCGCACGGATCAGCCGAAACAATGGTTTGCCTCGCGGCGAATTAAATCGAAAGCGAATTAAATCTTCCGGCCACCCTGCGCCGCCCCATCGCCTCGCGCCTGTGACTCCTCGTCTTCGACAGAGGTACTTCGAACGTCGAATTTGGGACGAGACTTTAATTGGAGTCCCCTGTGCGTGTCCGTTTAATTATACTTCCGTCGCTTTATTTTTCTTACGTTGTGAAATGCACGATGTTTTATTATCACGATGTTTTTTTATTACGGCGCTCTCAGTATTGTCTAACATTCTTTGTCTATTTAGTATTCTTAAAAAACAAATTCATACATTTAATATTTTGCAATTTGAAGAAATATTAACATAGAAGGTAAATACCGTACTACAAATACGATTATAATAATTAATAAATTAGTTTTAGTCAGATAATTAAAATGTCCTCAGTACTGTTATTAAATGCTTACTGTAAGAAACAAAAAAAGTCTACCTTTTCATAAAAATAATATTTCCCCGATCGTTGTGAAATAGGACGCCGAAAAATAATATGAATGCAACATTTGATTGACGGTCATTTAAATGCATATCTCCTAGAGCATCGTGAAAGACAGTCGTCCTCGTCGGTGAAACAATAGTAGCCTAATGCCACGCAGGAGAGAAACCCCTCTAGTACCACCGCGATATGGCTTTAATTCGTGACATCTTATTCGGCCGTCTGACGAACCCAGTGGCCGTTTGATGTTCACGACGCTTTAATATACAGCGGCTGATCAACAGCTTCCCAAGGGACCGTCGTTCTGATAATGATTAACAAGACGGAAATTAACGAGGAACAGATTGGATCCGTTTAACGCCATTCTCGTTACCCTTTGTCTGCAGGAAGCGCTGTACTTACAAATACTTCTGTAATTGCTCGCATCCTTCTGCATCCTTCTGCAGTGTCTATTCGACCTTAAAGTACACTTCGTAATTCCCTCCCGTTACTTCATAGCTTTTTTAACAAATTCCATTACCGAGGTATTATGTTCCGTTTTATGTTCCGAGACTACATTTTTTGATTACTTATCTTTAATTAGACAAAGTCACCAGAAAATTTAGTGCTGAATAAATAAACTAAGATCTTTTTTCACCAACAGCCAGTGGTATAAATAAATATCCCCTCTTTAATAAGTAACTCCTTAAATAGCTCGATTTCTTTGAAAAATTGGTCCCTTTAAGTCGCCCTTTTAATCCCTCATACCTGACTGCACTGCTAAAAAGAATCTTTTATTTTTAACAATTCCTTCGTTAAGGGGGTAGTAGGGGGTAGTACACTTTGAAATAAAGATTTTTTTTTTAGCTTGGATTGCAGGAAAAATATAAATACGATTTACTTGACTTTATTAATACATATTATTAATTTGACTTTATTAATACATATGTATATTAAACTTGTTATGTTTCAAATTTTATTGGAAAATATTAATCTCTCGAGGAAATACAGTAATCCGCGTAAAATGTGCACTGATAAACACGTATACATGATTCCGTCATTTTGATTATTTTGAAACAAAAAATCGAAATAGTTTTTTAAATTAAAACTCCCTATTGTCTGACCGACGATTTTGTTGTAACATTTTCAGTTTCCAAAATACAATAACATTTACATATAATAATGTCAAAAAATTTGTTAAAAATTTAAACATGTTTATTTCCGTCAATTAAAAAAAAAGTGAAATAAAACTCGGTCAGACTGTAGGGAGTACATTTTAATTTATGAAATTATTTCGATTTTTTGTTTCAGAATAATCAAAATAGTGGAATCATGTACATCGTTTACCAGTGCACGTTTCTCGTGGATTGCTGTATTTCCTGGAGAGATTAATATTTTTCAATAAAATTTGAAACATAACGAGTTTAATAAATGTATTAATAAAGAGTCAAATTACAAGTGGATCGTATTTATACTTTTCAATCCAAGCTCAAAAAATATTTACTTCAAAATGTACTACCTCCTTAAATTCCATAAGACGATCAATCATCGTTTTCTACAACAAAAATTGTATAATTTATGTTATCAGCGATGACGGGTTGATTTATAAGCATTAGTGCTTCATTTCGAGAGGAAGAGACAAAAATAATTAAGAAATCAGAGAATTACAAGAGCAAAATAATAATATCGCCATTATTCTGAGATCTACGCTACTTCCGCGGTATGTAATGTTCTAAACAAACTGCGAAATGCGAAAACCGGCTGTTGAATGTTGGACGTTTAGTATAACGGTCGGCGTACTTATGGCCCCTTGATGTTGCCTTTCATTTAATGTATCCGGCCAGTCCTAATCCCGTGGTAATAATCCACGTATCCTGCTGCCCACGTACACAAATCTGTGCAGTAAACCGGGTCAATGACGTGATTCACATTTGTTAGCAGTAGGATAGCATTCACCATCGGTTTGTATATACTATCTTAACAATCAAAACTCATCGGCTTTAATCAGCGATATATTACGTAATAAAGCGATTTAATACTGACAATAATGTACTATATATCGTTTTAATTGCAATTTAGACTCTGTGCTATTTTACTTTAAAATTTACCGTACTTCTTAAGACTGATAAGAAGACGATAATTTTACACTTATCCTAGGAATATCATAAAAAAGAGACGGGTGACATTCTATAGAAAACTACTCTATAAAAAAATTATATACATCTATAAAAAAATCGCATCGTACAAAGAGTTATAAAAAAAAAATAAGTTCCAGATGCAGAACAGTCGCGTTGGCGTGCAAGACCGAGTGAAAAACTAAAGTCCCTCGACTTTACCGATGCGTTGGCTCTTGTGAATTTTTTATACGAACGAAGTTTCGCGCCCCAAGGATCGGGCGCCCGCCGTTTTCGTTCGGCGGGACTCCACACCACGTTAATTCCGCAGGACGTTACATTAATTCCAAATTGGGTTTCGGCCAAGCGGAGATCCTCGGCGTCGCGCCGAGGCACGAAGGATCACCGATCCACGGAATACCCGGCTTAGTTCCGTCGTAATTACAGGCCAGAACGGGGCTTAGCCTGTCCTTATTTATACGCAAGCTAGGACGCGACGCGACGCGCACGCTGATACTTCATTCCGCTGCTCCCGTACGCCTCGTATGCGTTTCTTATTAACTACATGCCGACAGGCAGATATTGTCCTTGTCTCGGCTCTTGTAAGCGATTGGGGCTCATTCGAGTGCGTTTAGCACTGTTTGCCTCGATGAGATTGGAAACAATGCGACTTTCGATGCATTCAGATTTTTTTTATTTAACGCTAAAGACACAAAGGAACGAGCTCTGTATGACCATGACGATTTTCTGTGTCGTGATATTAAGAGTTAAATCTCTCAGGAGCGAACAACGAGCGATTACGAGTTAAATTCAACTAAATCGACCTTGAGTTCTCTCAAGCCTTTCCCCGTTTGAGTTAAAACCCTGGGAAAAGTTATACGATTAATTGCCTAAAAATAAAGTCTATTTGTCATACGATGTTATCAAATAAATTTTTCAGGGGCGTATTTATCCCTTTTTATCCACAGGATGAACAAGAAAGCGAATACACGTTCATTATAGTAGTGAAAGAAGTTCGCGAAATTCCGAGCGCGACTAAGAGAGGCGCTTATAAGACCGAATAAGGGTGTCGGGGATAGCGGGAGGGAGGGGGAGGGTGTCTTAAGCACCACGTCGCTATATTTAGGACGCATCCTTATCTCCGACGACCCCTTCTAACCGCAGTTTTGAATCGTGGCGGGCGCGCCGGCGCTAAGCGCCGGTCCATGTCGGTGGTGATTCCGCGGCAGGAAGGGGTTGCACTCTCTGTGAGACAGAGATAGGCGGCGCGGACGAGGCGAATGAGGGGAAACTGAGAACGAGAGAGAGAGAGAGTGGTGGTGCCGTGGAAGCGAGAGAAAGCGGAGACTCGGCGAACGCGATGGGATAACCCCGTGAGTGGTCAAAGGCGTCGGAGCGAGACGGCTGACGGCCGCGACGAGGGAGAGGGGAGGAGCGGGGGATGAAACAGCTCACGGGGGGCTAAAGGTGTCGTAATGAAGCTCTGCGAGGATGAAGGATAAAGCGAGACGGCGAATAAGTGGAAGGGGTGGCTGGGAGAATGACAGAGTGGAGACCGTCGGTAGGAAAAAGAAGACGAGTCAGTCCTGAAGGAAAGGAGAAAGAGAGAGAGAAAGAGAAAAAGATATAGAACGACACCGTGAGAGAAAAAAGGAAAAGATATCGGGGGGAGGGGGGGTTGGAAGGAAAATAGAGAAGGATTGTCACGCTCGTCATTCTGGTGGGGGAGACGAAGGTAGTGGGGTGACGTAGAACGGTGCAGTACAGGGGAGAAAGAGAGAGAGAGAGAGAGAGAGAGAGAGAGAGAGAGAGAGAGAGAG
>NW_012026800.1:874388-918088 GCF_000956235.1 Wasmannia auropunctata | reverse complement strand
AAAAAATGTAGCATTTCATATACGTTAGTAATAGCTGCTCGCACCTTTATGACGATGATTGTGTAATTATGTCAAACGGATCACGCGATGGAGCTCCGGCTCGATCTCGTCCATTATCGCGAAACAAAGTAGCCGAGCGAGCTCATTATGCTGCGCGCTGATCGGACGTGTTGCACAAGTGCAACTAGACGCAATATTGTGCCGAACTGGCAGCGGGTACACGACAATTTGCCTGACGATTCATCGCTTAAGCGTCGTGAGATTAACGCGCTGCACGTGCTGGCAAACGCTGCAAAATTGAATCTTCACAGCACGTTGCAGACTTCTCTCTCTCCCTCCCGCTCCCTCTCTCTCTCTCTCTTTCTCTCTTCCATCGACGCAGCTATAATGTTACTGCCTTTTGACGCGGCGAAGAGATAAACGCATAAACGCATGCGACGACATGAACGACGACGACATGAACGAAAATAACGGTACGCGTCGATACTTTCGAGCGGCGAATCTTTGGGACTCGTGACCGTCGCACCGGTGGGCGCATCGTTACGCGTGATATATGACGGGGATCATCAAGGGGTTCGTCGCTGCTACGTGTTAACGTCCCGTTAAAGGGATTAAGTGTCAATTACGTTCTTACCGCGACGAAATTACATGACACGGTTAAACTTCTAATTCGATAAGTGGCAGTTAACTGCGCTCGAGCTGTGTCTGGCGCGCTCCGACGACTGGATGCATTCACCGGTACGTTGTTTGCATCGTACGTTCCGTCGGAGTATTTAGCGGCGACTTGTTTCGAGATTAAAGTATCCGCGATCCGAAAAAACCCTCCCCCAAAAAAATCGATCCGATTCGACGCAAAATCGATTCGACGGACAAAGTATTGCGTTTTATACATAGAAGGTTTCGGTCGAAGGAATCACAAAAATAGATGATTGCGTAAAATATTCAATAAAAATCATATATATCAATGTAGTAAAATATCCAATGTTTTTGTTACTAAAACAGATTTCATAATTTTTGAATGTTCTTACACGGAAAGAACAATTTTGCTGAATCCAGATCTAAAAATAATTTTTGTTCAATAATCAAAATAATTTTGTGTTAAAGTCAAAATGATTGCTAGAATATCAAAACGTTTTGTAGCAATGTTTATCAGTTTTAACATTGCAACAAATTATTTCGATAATTCAACAAAAAATTATTTTCAGATCTGTTTTTAGCAAAATTTTTAGACCTTTCAAAAAAATCGTTCTTTCCGTGTAGAAATGAGTTATGTTTAGTTATTTATTCACGGAGTAGTAGAATATTTAGCAATTTTTATGAATCCCCTGCATTCCGTAATTGGAGTTAATAATTAAAAGATTCAGTATCTGAAGGAAAAAAGAGAGAGCGAGAGCGAGAGCGAGAGAGGGAACTTGCGCGCACATGTGTGTGTGTGCGAATTTTCTTCTTGAATTACTTCTCTCTCGGTTGGTGCAGCTGTATCTTCATTGCAGATACGGCGGTTCTACCCTTCTTTGTTTCTACGTTGTTGGTTTTAAGACGTGTCCCATCGTCGCCGTAAAAGTACGCTTAAACTCGGCACAATTTATTTCACCTTATCTCCCTCTCTCGACCTAACTTCTGCATCCTCGCTCGCTCGCGTATCTCGCGCGAGCGACTGACTTTATGCGAAATCATCCGTTATCATCCCATATCGCCATTGTTCTCTTTCCGTCTTAATTGGATCTGACAAATTTTCCATACGATAAATTTCCTATGTTTTATTTTATATTTTACAACTCGACACTTTTTCTCGATGTGCTGTAAAAAGAAAAAAAATTACAACACATGTTACTGCAACGAATTTGTTTCAATTGCAAACGCAACAATCTTACGATCGTGTTTCAATTTGTCCCGAAATCTCCCCGTAATTTGTACGCAATTTACGCTCAACTCTCACGCGCATGATGTAGCATGATATGTTTATCGGGCTCTCGAGTAATCTCAAGTTTATCTGATATACAGGGTGTCCTTAACATCGCGCGTTTTTCCATCAGAACGAATCTTTTTCATAAGATCAACAGCAAGGAAAGAGAGAAAATGAGAGAGAGAGAGAGAGAGAGAGAGAGAGAGAGAGAGTTTCTTCGATGACGAATATTTTATTCAAAGCCGTAGTTATCGAAAGAATTCGTGAATATTCATCGACATCATATTTACACACTTTCGCGCGTTTGCACAGGTGAAATTATTTGGGAGCTAATTGACGTCACTGATATCTCGGCGCACACGGTAAATAGCCGTGAGCGACGACGAGAGCAAAAGAGGAAAAAGGGATGGAGGGGGGCGAGGGAAAGAAGGGAAGAAAGAGAAAAAAAAACCGAACGCGGATATAAGAACGAGGAGAGGACGAGGCCGACCTCCGGTAATTTTCATTCCGGAACGAGACAGCGCCGAGGCTCTGAGAGAGGCTGAAACGTCGTTTAAGGAAATCTTGCCTTAAGTCGAGAGAGGCGTAGCGTTTAACGCAATTGGAGCTCATTTAAAAATCCCATCAAAAATGTACTCGGAAATATCTGCGTGTCCCTACCACCCTCTCTCTCTCTCTCTCGCGCGCGCGCGGCGGGAGAGAGATCACGAGCTACCTTCCACCCTCCGCTACAACTATGCCGCCCCTTACTTAAACCACCCCCCGAGGCTATTTCTGCGGCCCTGCCGCTTCTGCCTTACTATCCACCCTCTTCTTGATCATCACCCTCGCAGCTACTACCCTACTCTCTTCTCAAACGCTCACACCTACCCACACCTACACACACACACACATACACATACGTAGTAGCTTCGGTAGCGCTTCTTCTTTCTCTCGCTTTCGTCATTCCTTCCCTCGAGCGTCTGATGAACCTCGGAGAGCTCGAAAGAGAAACAGAGTCAGGGGGGCTGTCTGATTGGATTGTAAGCTCGATTTACACTACATTCGGTTTTCCAGGCTATCTTCTCCTCTTTCTCTCTCTCTCTCTCTCTTTCTCTCTCTTCCTCTCTCGCGTGAACGCGAGAGAGTCGACACGGTCCATCTACGTACCAATTTCGCGAACCGGGGCGTTTTAGGAAGTTAGTGGACGAGAGCGCGACGGGCCGGGCAATAAAATAACGCCGACGGTGACCGAGTTATAAAGGGACAAGTTACGCGAGAGCTAAATAACATTTGCTTAACAAAACGTTTTTATTTCTCGTATCGGGGTTTGGAATTTTGTGCGATGCGAGTGTGTAACGCCGAACGGGAAAAGTTTGTTGCGAATTTTACATGCAGCTGCAATCGAATCTTTCGCAATTTCAAGATTTATATATAAAAACTGCACGGGAATATTCATGGAAGAAAGAAAGAAAGACAAAAAGAATGAGAGAAACACGGTTGTACGTGTAAATACGTCCGCTGGCCTGTGGAGAAATATCTTCCGGAATATTAATGTTGAGCCGCGTTAAGTGTCGTTTAGTGTCTGAAATACCGCGAGTGTATTATACGCGAGAATAACGATTAAAACCGCGCGCTCGGCCGCGCGTTCAGGCCTTCGGCGAAGCTTTAACAAATCGCGAGGCGCGATGGTATCGACAGAAGTATCGACAACTTCGCTATTCGCGGGCATCCGTCGCGCCGAGTCGAAACGTCGCGCGCGGAGTTGAATGACTCGATGATTGCAAAGCATCCAGAAAATTTGTTTTCGCAGTTAATGAAGCGCCGCCGTTAACGAACCCATTGTTCCACAAGCGGAGTTTTGTTTCTTCGTCCTCGTCCCGATTATGCCACGGCCTCGCATTATTCGCCGTAGCGATTAAATGGCTGTGTGTGTGTGTGTGTGTGTGTGTATGTGTGTGTGTATGCGCGCTTTGCAACTTACTCATTAACGTGAGCAAAAGTAGTGCGGCTTGCGTGTAACGTGAGCCGAAACTCATCGTCGTAAAAAGATTAATTTGGCACAGAACGGTACTTTGATAAACGCCAAGGCAAATGTTTATTCAAAAATCGTCCAGTGTCTGCGGGAGTATCTTTTCGTGGAACGGATTAACCCTGTTTTACAAAATAGAAATATTTAACTGACATATTTAAGAAGTATGTCAGACGTTACACCACGTATATACACATATACACCGGCCATATATTGTTTCGCAATCCATTTGCAATTTAAAATCCTATCCTTTGTCACGTAAATTAGCTTTGCAATATTAATTTCATTTAACTTGTATCGCACATGATCGTGTAAAATATAAAAAAATATTGCAGTTCGAGAAAACAGGTTTCCGACGGTGTTTAACGAAATCGAGACGAGCAAGCTGCCGAAAGGCAGAAGAGGGATGGATGGGGTGAGGGAAATGGAAAGAGGAACGCATCTGTGTCCGTTTCGACGAGATAGCTGGCTATTATTTGGATTTAACCATTTTTATGCATCTCGATCGTACAGACTCTGCATAGGTCGAACAAATATTGCCGTGAAAATACCAGCGAAATATTCGCCGCGTTATAATAGGGGAGGCGTTAGCTTTAACAGTAATTATTTTCTAACCACATGTTCTACTCGTATTACTTCACCTGTCCAAATTATCTCCTCCGTATCGCGCGTATAACGCGAATAAAACGCGATAAGAACTGAATAAAAAACCGTTAAATTAAATCTCGGCCGTATAATGCGAAGATGTGTGAGAACGTGCAATTAACGTGCAAATTTTTTGTAACGTATATTACAGCGAATTAATTAAGAATAAAATATAGTTTGAGGATTATAACTCTTCCTCTCTCTATCTCTTTCTCCCTCTGATGAAACAAAAACAGTTGTAGCACTTCAATGGCGATCAATCTAAATTGACTTTTGATTTTTTTTTTAATTCAAATTTTATATTCACGCGTAGGCGCTGTGAAACGCGTTCTTCTCTGTGTTTATCGCTCGCCGCTCATATTTCATCTTGTACTTCATTGCATCTCGGGGCTAATGCAGGCGGGTACGAGGCGCAGCGATTATCCGCAAGTAGTCAATGGCCGACTTTACACCGGCACGGCGTAGCTCGTACCAGGCAGGGTTTAATATCGCCGAGCTGGCTCGCTTGCGGCGATGTTGTCACTTCTGCAGGCACTCGCCTACTCCCCCCGGCTGGCAAGTATCTTAATCTTTAATTATCGTCCCTCACCGTTCTTAATTACGCCGTAATTGTAGTTAGATAGCGTATCAGTGTCCCGCGGAAAAAGTTTGACGGCGGGACGCCCGTCGGTGATGTCGCCGTGAACGACGTCAATTCCAAGACGTCCAATTATCAGGGGCTGATTATCGGGGCCGGTGAATGTACAGGAAAGGGCTGTAAGAAGGAAGAAGGAAGAGGGAAGAGGTGGACGGGGATAGAGAGAGAAATGAGGATAAACGAGGCCTCGCCCTCTTCCTGCGGCGAATCTCATGCAAGTTCAGCCGCGATCGCCGCGTTAATCATCTCTTGCGGCGTAAAGACCGTTATCAGATTTTTTACTGACACTTTTCCTAGAATAACGTTTCCACTGACGACAATGCACGGGAATATGGTTCTTTACGCAAATGATTCGCGTGACACGTAACAAAGCAACGCTTAGGATTTAACAACTCTCGCCTATTTTATCTTTTACAAATTGTACTGATTATACAGGATGATTTCAGATTACACCACCGAACTTAACATATAAATTTAGTTCCTCAAAACAAACAAAATTTTCCTCTGGTTTGCTCGTTTTATTTAAGTTAGAGATATTGACTTCTTAAGTTACAAAACTATATAGGAATGAATGTCGAAATAATCTAGATTTATCCTTTTTATTGTTTTACAATAAAATGTAATTATTAAATATATTGTTCAAAATAATAGCCTCCAGTCCTAAGACGAGTATTGCACTTATCGATGAGAGAACGAGTCGCTATAACTGACATTGTGTATCTGTAATTTCTTCGCACGTTTACATTATCCTCCGTTTCAAAGATTGAAAGTCATTAACGGGTACTTCATACACTTTTGTATGAAATGCCCGTTAATGTGTTTCCGAGTGCACCATACAAAAATATTTCGACATTATTCATTCCTACACGGAAAGAACGATTTTACTGGAAGGTCTAAAAATTTTGCTGGATCTGAAAATAATTCTTGTTGGACCATTAAAATAATTTTGTTAAAAATTCAAATTGATGGCTAGAATATTAAAACGTTTTACAACAATGCTTATCACTTTTGAGTTTCCAACAAAATTATTTTCAGATTCAAACTTTTTGACCTTCCAGCAAAATCGTTCTTTGCGTGATATAATTAATTCTGTAAAAAGTCAATATCTCTTAAACGAGACGCTTGCGAACAAACAGCAGAGGAAAATTTTTTTTTTTTTTTGAGGTCCTAAATTCATATTTTAAGTTTAACCTGAGAGCACACCTTGTATAAGTTGTAAAATCTATATATTTTATATACAATATATATATATATATATGTATATATATGTATAATAAATTATATATAAAAATTTAGTTTAAACGTTCTAAATGAATATTTCTTCATTCGATTTTTTCTTATCCATAATCGGTATAGTAATACGAGTATATCCCCGATAACAAAATCATCAACAAGACGCGATATTCGATGAAACAGGCATAAAATGCACATCGTCGCGCGACGCGGTTATACGTTTTTTGATAACGGTAGACAGCGATTACCCCCCCGGTACGAACGTAATTACAACCGGACGCGAAGGGTATGTACGGAGGTGATAGCTTACATGTAAATTGCTACTTTAGAGCGTCGATCGTGCCTAACTCTCTCTATCCTGCCGGCTAGATTAGAAAAAAGTAAGGAGGCTCTTACGCGCTTGACTGGTCACCGAAGCCAGAACCGTGAAGAAAAGGGGATTGAAGGGAAAAAGTAGAGGAGGCTGGAGAGAGAGAGAGAGAGAGAGGGAGGGAGAGAAACGGCGTAAAAGAGGATGCAGTAGAAGAGGCCGAGCTTCAAGGTAAATAAGGCGGACAAAGAAAGGGAGAGCGACAAAGAGAGGAGGGTAACGTACAGCGTATACGCGAGAATGGAGGCACGACGAGGTACTCGAGGCACGCTAATTCGTTGCCGGGCCGATAATCAAGCGGAATAACGATCGATCTCTCGCAGCCACTCCGCCTAATCTCGCGCGTCTGTCGAAATAAGGAGGGATAGAGAGCCACGAAGGGGTAAGGCGGGGGGAGGGGGGGAGGGTAGGAGAGAGGGGGGGACAACGAGCGGCCTTTCTGCGCGCTAACGTTCGTAATTAGTAGCCTGTCGGCCGCGCAGAGCGTGAAATAACACGCGTGAAATATAATCGCGCCCTAGTCGAATTAAATACGGACACGGAGTCGTAACTCCGATCCGCGCGCGCCCGCGGCTTTTATTAATAATTAAACGTAGATTACGTCCGCGCGATTAAATGAACGGCGGATCTAAATCTAGCGAATAAAACTTTTTATGGAAACAAAAGCCTTGTCACTTGTTTGACGAGTGTCACTTGATCACGATTCTCTCTCTTTCTCGCTCCAACCGTCCCTTTTATAGCTGAGTGCCAGAAGTCGGAGGAAGCTTATAGCGCGGAGATTCCCAGCTGGATATATGCGCGGCTGCGTGCGTAACGTGGCGGATGAGATGCGTGTTATTGATACGGATGTGCTCGAATAAATCACGGCGGTTACAAACAGCGCGGCGCGCTCGCTGCTTTGTCGGATCTACTCGAATTCTACAAAAGTTCGTCTACCAAGCGCGCGAGAGATCCAATATCCTCTCTGAGCTGTATATAGAAAGGAGCAAACAGTTTTCCCCTAAAATAATATAAATAATATATATAGCAACGCGATAATTCTCTAGCAATTCCTTATAAAGAATTCCATCGGCAGATCATGCATCTTCGTGAAAACGAGAGAATCCCCCACACACACACGGGATTCCCCGGGGATTCATGTATGACCGTGTATTCAACGACATTTCGCTGACAGGGCAAATCTAGCCTATCTAGACTATCAAGACTGACGACTGTTTCGGCGTGACGCATAGTTCTGCGATAATAAGAACGTACGAGGACGTTACCCGTCCCCCTGAAGAGAATATCTTCGACTGGGAGTTCGGCGGGAGAGGAAATATCGGACCTGCTATATACATAGCTATAGCCGATGAACTTTCAGCGATTCGTCGTGCAGCGTCTGTGCGTATAGGCGGCAATCCTATCTACTCGCATACGTCTACTTTCGTTTACGTATTTTCCTTTCCTGCCTGCGAGGCAGGGGATTGAGGGCGCGTTGTGAAAGGAATCGGTGAAGAGCGAAGGGGCCGACGACGACGGCGACGACGACGACGACGACGACGACGACGACGACGAATCGCGCTCGGATGCGGGATGCAGCAACGTTGAATTCAACCGGGGTTGATTGATTTCACGGGAAAAATTCCGCGCCAATATGCACGGCGGTATATCTCCTTGCCCGGGGGAGAGAGAGAGAGAGAGAGAGAGAAGGTCGAGCCCCCGTCGAGGTAGCGCACAGCGACGCGAGATTTCGCCGATTCATTCCTTGTAATTGTGCAAAATCAAATTGTACAGAAGCGGATCGAGTCGGTCTCGATTAACCCGACGTCTATCCCGCGATACAGAGTCTCCTTATACTCGCGTGCGCGCGCGCGAATCGCACGCAATTACACGCGGAAATCGGCGGTGGATCGACGCTCATCCCGCCGTTATCAAATAATTTTTCCTTCTTTTTACTTCGAGACGAGAGATCGCTTTCATAATCGAGCATTAACGTTTCCATCCGAAAATCGCAGGGATAATAATACAGCTCGCCATGTGTGCGAAATAGCTCGCGATAAAAGCGCGGACTGCCCTCAACGACTCATCGTCGGTTCACAGTAATCTCCCCGCTTCGGGCTCGCGTGGCAGAGAATTTCCCTCCACGTGGCGCTTGGGTCAAAGGTCGGCCGGTATGCAAACAGAAATTACCGCGTGGCTAGCATAATCAGGTGAGATGAGAGAGCACATACGCCGCGCGCACGTCGACAAGCCTCGGTTTCTTCATTTCTACCAAAATTGCATTCAATTGATCTCTACACGCTCGCATTCTCCGTCGCAACGAACTGCTGATATATTAGCGTATACAAATATAAAAAGTACCTTTTTCTCGTATTTATTAAATGTCTTCTGATATTAACATATACATTGTTAAATCTATAGGGTCAAATTTAACTCCATTTGAGTCGCCACTTTTCCTACTTAATATAATAAATAGTTATTTTTAACTAAAAGAAGGGAGTTAAATAATTTAAAACAGTTTAAATTTAACTCAAATTTGGATTAAATTCCATTGTTTTATTTAAAAATGTTTATATTGTTTTATATTGTAATATTTAAAAATGTTTATATATTGTTTAGTTAAAAATAACTATATATTAAGTAGGAGCAGTGGCGACTTTAATAGGACAAAATTTGACACTGTAGATTTAACAGTGTACCAAGATTTACAATTTAATTTAATTTCTCTTTATTATTACAATTTTACCACGTCGCATTATAAAATCAACCGAGATTTAATTAAAATATTATTTTATTAAATATTTAACAAAAATTTTTTTACAAATGTAAAAATTAAACACATTACTATAATTAAGTTACTATGTTTTCAATTAAATTCTTCAGTCAGGAATAAGCGATAATCGGTCGACGATCGTGATTATTGACAAGCTAATAATTTTCGAGGTGGTTAGCGACAATTGCACGATGCGATTGCCTGAAAGCGACGGGACATCTGAAAATATGCCGACCGCGCGCAGTATCCGCAATGAGGGCTTTAAAGGCGAACGGAATCGCCGACACTAACACTTAAGCCTCTAAAAATTTAATTCCCTCCTAATGGGTAAACGGCGAGCCGCGCGGAAAACAGCCGGTGATAAAATTACAGGCAAAGCCTCGAACGCTTGTAAAATTTTATTTTATTCGCCAGCCGGCAATTCAACTCGGACCACTCCTCCAGCTGTGTCTTGCCCTGTAACGTTCTCTATAAGTATCGCCTCCTCCTTTCCGGTGCGTATATATGAATCCATGGAAACCGAGGGTATAAACACTTCTAAATAATAATCTCTACATCTACGGTATAAATCACGAGGTGTACGATATAAATCTCCTTATATGGAGAAACCTACGTTGATAATGCGTGATTTATAAGCAATCGCAATCGCGGCTGCGTTTCCACTTAATTTCATAATTTATAACAAAACAAAGCAGTATAGCGAAGTATAATCCTTTAAAAAAAGAATAATTACTTAATCGTATATAAGAAACACGAAATTAGTCTCAATTCCGTTCGCTACCGCCGGATTATTCATCGGCAATTACCCCGGCGGATAATACATAATACGCAGTCTTTTTCCGCTCTGACGCAGCTTCATTAACTCACTCGTACTCGCACGTGTGGCGTACAAAGAGATTGAAATCTTCTAAATCTTTAACGCCCCGGGATTCTCTTGTCTATAGGAGTGTACCGAAGCGAATCGGATCGCGAGCGACTTGGATCTTACTTCTCGACGAGGAAACGAAACCGATCCGATTTCCATCCTTATATACGTACACAGGGTGTCCCGAAATTCGCGAATAAAAATATCATAGCAAGAAAGTCTTCGAGAATATAAGTAAAAAAGTTATTTGTAAATTTTTATTTTAAGCAATAGTTTTTTCGAGATATAAGGATTTAAATTTAGCCAATTACAGATTAGTACTCGCGTGAAGTGCGCGATCACTAACACTACGACGCTCACGGACATGTTTCCGTTAAATTTATAATTGGCTAAATTTGAACTCTTATATCTCGAAAACTAATGCTTAAATTAAAAATTTACAAATAATTTTTTTACTTAATTTCTCGAAGACTTTCTCGCTATGATATTTTGATTCGCGAGTTTCGGGACACCCTGTATATAGGGAACCGATCGTCGGGACAGAATTGAAATAGAAACGTCGCGAAAAGACGAGAGAAACGCGCGTTCTGAAATGGTGCGCGTCTTCGATTGCGCTGCTACGAGAAAAGATTTCCGCGGGGAAGGGGGGAGGGAGGCGCGTGTACATATACCTGCCTACTACTCCTACGACGTCGTTAGAGAAGTTAAGGGGGCCGCGTTAGCACGTCCACCCTCGCGCGCGGCTCAAACCCCCGTACTCGACGAAATCACGTCCGTGCGACGCGCGTGCATGCGGAGAGACGCGATCGGTCCGCGGCGCACGCTCACGCGGATTGCGGTCGCAGCGTTGCATAGATCCTCCTCCCCTCCCTCTCCCCTTCCCACTCGACGCACGCAACCCTCCTGCTCGTCCCCAGCTCGCTTTCTCACCATAGCGACCACCGGCTCGAATACGTCTTCGCACTAACGTGTACGGGACGTGCCCGCCGTCGGCGTACGTGAAACCGGAATCGCATTCACGTAAATACCCGGCAGTATAACGGGTGCACATAAAGGAGAGCGTATATATGAGATATGAACGGAGTAAAAGCAGAGAGAGGAAGAGAGACAGAGAACAGAGAGAGAGAGAGAGAGAGAGAGAGAGAGAGAAGAAAAGCTGTAGATAGCGGCCAGGTAATAGCGAGGAACCATCCAGCAGAAAATCTCTTCCGCTGAATATAGTGCGAGAGAGGGTATAGTATAGACAAGGGGGGAGGGCGAGCGTAATATAATGGATATACGCGAGCTATCACGCAATGCATACCAAGCCGTCTCCTGACCGTTCGCGAGTCGTCGCGATCTTCGGCGTCGCTTTTTCTAGCCCCTCTTTCTATAGCCCCCGGCTTAAACCGCCGCGCCGAATTGTCTTTCGATCTCGTCGGGATCAGATCCTTTTGCGAGATACTTTTCGCAAGAACGAAGAAACGTTTCTCCTTATTTCTCGCGACGCGATTCAGTTATCTCTCGCGCGAACAATCCACCGTGCGGCGCGAATCGCGAAATCGCGCGCGGACATTTCCCTGTAATAATTTCGTATCGTGTTTCCGCACGATACAAACGTTAAGCCGGCAACTTTTAATGAGGTACGCCGACATCGTGTATTTTATTAACATTTAAAAGCTAAAGCGATACGCGATACGCATTCTGCGAAATGAGAGATTACCATCTCTCTCTCTCTCTCTCTCTATCTCTCTCTCGCTCGTCGATAACATCCGCAATTTTATCGCAATCATTAAAGCATATTTCGTACATCGCCGAGAATTTTAATGTCCTGCCACGAAATCGAGGTTAATCCAGCATAATCACTCCACACGCATTATCTATTTGTACAATATAAATACAACTAATATATAAATCGTAAATGTAAATAAATAATCGAGATATAAAGAAGTACTGAGGCAAATCAATTAAGATAAAAAGAGAATCCAATATTAATTTTCGAAACTTGCTTTTTCAAAAAACAATAAATTGAAAATTAATAAATCTATCAATTTACGCCAATGTTGGCAACGATTAATTCCGATAGCCCGAAAAATCGTGGGCACGTTATTCAATCGAATGCGAATATCGACACGGTTGGCAGACGCCGAATACGCTAAATTTGTCGAATTGTCATTTGCGCATCGTCGCGCCACTCCGGGCCCATTCTTTTGTCTATCGTTCGCGTTGTCTATCCGCCGAACGCTTCGCGCAATGGTATCGTTATCGCTCGTATCCAATTTCGCGATCCAACCGAAACGATGGATCATTAGGCACGAATTTGATCGTCGAGCCATAAGCAATTAAATACGTCACCCGTTAGGTGTACAATCAGTTGGATAAATGCACGCTCGCCGCGTATTTGTTGCAGAGCGCGAGAAAAAGAAATATTTTGCAATCATTATTACACTTTTCTCTCAAGGGACAAATGAGAGATTCTTGGAATCGAATTTACCGCCGGTGATAAAAGCGGAATGTTTCATCAGAAATAATATGTCTTGTCATAAAACGGAGAATGCAATTAATTCAACAGAGAGCACGGATAATCAACGGCTCGGCGCTCGTTTTCAATCCACATGAAGAGATACGCGTTGAAAAGTCAATCAGAGAGAGAGAGAGAGAGAGAGAGAGAGACGCCTCTTTCGCACGCTTAAAACTAAATGTGGGAACTATAATAAATTAAATAATTACGCACATTATCGCAGCGGCTAATTTATGCGAAAATAATCCGCGGGTTAAAACTGTATTTGCTCATAATAACACCGATAAATATTCATGAGTCTTTGAGAATTATTCAAATCCGAAACAGAGCGCCATTAACATTAACGCCGGTTACTCATAACCGTCTCCTCGCGAGAGACGGAAGAAGCGTCGTGTTGAATCATTATTCTACCTCATTATCACTCTTAAATTCTTCATAAAGTTCCAAAGTAACGCGAAGTCTTGCCTGTTAATTCGACGGAAGATTATCTTCGTATTATACTTCGCGTACTGTCGTGTTTATAAAATCCGACGAACCGCTCCATCTAGTAAGAAGTAAAACACCTCGTGTCTCACACAGTATCTTAACGTAATCGCCAACGTAATCACGAGTCGCATTAATGCTTGGTTAAATAAATTATATGTATACGATACTTTTCTTCCTGCCCAAAATACTACTCGCACGTTTGCGCTAGCTCGCTTTTATTTTTTACAAAAAAAAAAGTTCTAAACTAAACGATATCCCCGACATGCCCTCGAAATTCGGTGTAGCGAAGTCAATCATGTCGAAGAGCAAAAATATTCTATATTTTATCCCACTGTGCTTTCCATCCCGTCGCATAACTCGCAAAACTGCCGACCGCGTTTGCGAATTCATCGAATACCGTCGATAAATTCGCGCGGCACACCGGAAAGCTGTAAATTCGATAAATGCCGCACGCACGCGGAGGCCGGCCAAAGCCGCGCGGCTCGGTCACCCAGTTCATTCGAAAAAATTAACGCTTAAGCCCGCCCGGATAAAACGCCGCTGAACGACCATTGATCCTCGTAAGCTCTCCAGTCGTGCTCCCTGATATCCGGCGTGGAATCGCGCGTGTATGCGGCGAGATTACACCTACGTCCACGTTACGTGCTCGCCACTTGGATAGGGTGGATCCTGAGTACGACGGCACACGTAGCGATTTAAAAAGAGAAAACTGCGTCGGGGAAGGTGGGATACGAACGAAAAATGACTAATTAACGCAGTTTCGCAGATTAATTCTATCAGATATATATATATATATATTTAAATAAAAAAAAATATATATATACTTTTTTTTATTTAAATTTAATTAATTATATACATAAATAAATTTTGTATTATATATAAAATATATTATTTTACATATATTTTATTACAGACATATTATTTTATATATATACACGCGGAAAGAACAATTTTGTTGAATCCAGATCTAAAAATAATTTTTGTTCATTAATCAAAATAATTTTGTACGAAAGTCAAAATGATTGTTATAATAGAATATCAAAACGTTTTACAGTAATGCTTATTTTTAACATTCAGTTTTAACATTCCAGCAAATTATTTTGATGATTCAACAAAAAATTATTTTCAGATCTGTATTTAGCTAAATTTTTAGACCTTTTAACAAAGTCGTTCTTTCCGTGTATACATATAAAATTAAATAATAAAAAACATATAATTCATTTTATATGTTTATATAAAATAATATATTTTATATATAATACAAAATTTATTTATGTATATAATTAATTAAATTTATATAATATAATATATTATATATTATACTATAGATATCACAGATGCGCGCTTCGCGCGCGCTTTTCTTTCTTTAATTTCTACTTACTTGTTTAAATGCATTACAATAGATAAACTATTAACTCCTTGTTACGCACAACTGTCAATATGACAGCATGTCATGATGACAGCTGTTCACGAAGTAAGCGCAATGAAAGAACCAGAATTGTGGAAAAGAAACTTCAAACAGATCGATAAATGCGAGTATTCATTTAACATGCCTTTTTTCAGAAAGGAGGATTTTATACAATTATAGTTTTAAATTACATATAAATAAAAACATAATATATTATATTTTCATTTTCAATTATATATATATATATATATATATAATTAAAAATTATAATTATTTAAATTATTCGTCAAAGCCAATTAGATATGATATATCATGACAAATAATCTTGTTCTTGTATGTTTATCAGTTGCCTGTCTTGATCGAAACCACTTAATCATATCATCTTACTTATAATTAATACTTATAATATTTAAAATTGGCTCTCATACATAAATTGCTAGGATATCAAGACTGACTTGCAAACCTACTTGACATTTATCCTAAGCTCTGTATGTTAAATTCTAAAATCTTGAATTAGATTACCTCGTTTTAGATTAACGTATACTGCGACCCCGTATACTGCGACCGGTATAGTTCCGCGTCTCTCTTTATTCCAGGCCGTGACCCCTTCGTACGGCCGCGTACGTTCTCGTTATCGGCGCGATATTTCAGTTAGCGGAAAACGCGAAAGCGCTGTAGGTGCAAAGCAAAAATCGAGCGCAATCGTATAAATTTCACGGCCATAAAGAAAGATTCGTTTGCGCACGCTTAACGATTTTAAATCGCGGCAGTTAGCGGGGATTGCGGCGTGAAAGTACGAAGTATGTTGTCGTTGGCGGCGTTTATCGGGACACTGTTATTGGTGATTATCATCGAACGGGAAAGAGAGGGTTGCAAAAAAGATTTGTTTTGCGTAGTTTTAAATCGGAGAAATGGAAAGAATCGAATTGAATTTGCAGGCAAAAATAACTTCGTTGACAATGTCGCGTGTTATTTTTGGTAACGTAATCGAGATAATAATGGTATTAATGTATTGTATAATAATGGTATATCGTTAAATCTTTTAATGAAAGAAAATGATATAAAATTTATAAAATTCATGATCTCTCTCTTTCTTTCCTGCATTAATAAACGTGAGACAATATTGTGCAATGAATAATTACCCATAAAGATCGATTCAAGAACTGAACTCGGTCCGATTGAGGTTTTACTATAGGTAGTATCCTCGCTGATAACAAGGAACAAAGACATAATAGCTCGGATTGGAAATGTTCTACTGATATCTATTGTAGCGCAGGACAATAGATTAAGAGCAAAAAATACGGGGGTGGGGGAGTTATCAGTATCGAGGCAAGAGAAATACATGATTGTTCCACGGCTCGATAATAAGAACGGAACGTGCGATTGGCAAGGGATTTAATGCGAAAGAAATTCACCGATCAAAAGAACGTCCCTCCGATATTCTTTTCTTAATGTCGCGGAAGAACGCTCTGGATCTAGCACGCCTGTTCATACTTTCTCTCTTCCTCTTCCTCCCTCTCTCTGTGTCTCTTTCTCCCTCTCCCTCTCTCTCTCTCTCTCTCTCTCTCTCTCTCTCTTTCTCTCTCTCTCTCTTTCTCTCTATTTCTCCTTCACTTTCTGAGTTTCTCTTTTTCTGTTTCGCCGTTCCGAATGCCCCGATGTAGCCTACGCATAATTAAAGTCGTCGCGAACTTAGATTGGCGAGAATTGCGCATCCCACTCTTTGGTGAGTGCGCGAGGAAATTGGTGCTTGCAGCGCGCCAGAGAAACTTCGGCGGGCTCTTTAATTGGGAGAGAGAGAGACGCTGCGCGAGATACCGGAAATGGAAATCGACCTTGAGAGGCCGCGGATATGCTTAAAATTTCGTTAAAGCGCTGAAAGGAAAACCGCAGCTTGGCGTCCCGGCCAGCCACGCCGGAATCCATTTCTCGACCGCTGTCGAGGGATAACGTCGTTCTCTCTCCACTCGAAAACGTAGGCGGATTAACGAAGATCGATGGACAGATCGAGTTCTTACAAGTGTCCACGTTTTTACGTATCAAGCACAGTTTATGTATCTATCTTTTATTTCCAATTTAACTTTCGAAAAATATACTACGCGATATCTTTTTTCTGGGAAAAAGATATCGCGTAGTATATTTTTATGTCGATTAAAAATTAAAGAATATTGAAAGAGAAAGACAGAAAGAAAGAGAGAGGGAGAAATTAAAATTCTTATACAATATCTTGTTTCAGAAATTTGTAATAAAATGGATATAGATATATCTTCGTAATTGTTATAAATTACCTTGATAGAATTAATTAACTTAATGTATAAAACTAACTGTAATGACCATAAAAAATATCATCCAAGGATTCAGCCAAATTGCGAAAATAACAATGTTGGAAATTATCTCGCACTTTTCCAAGGAGCTCTTTTTGCGGCGTTCCAACCTTTTCGCTCCGCGGAAAGTCGGCGGTATAAGACTCGCGCACTTTCGTCTAGATGTAATAATTGAGCGGACGTGACGGGAATCCTCTCTCGGGCGTTGCGTGGCGAGAACGATTTCCGCGAATGAGAACTTTTAGCAGGACATTAACCGGGGTTGGGATGAATACGATCGTCGATATGGAGAGGGGAGGCCGGGTGAAAAGCGTAACGGGGGGGTAACTTCCACGGGATAGAAGTGGCACGGTGTGAAAGGCGGGAAATGTCGCACCTACGACTTTTACAGTCGTAAAATTTGAAATTGCCCCGGGGGCCATTTGCATGCCGCGTTTTGAGGGGGCGGTTTGCCGCAAATTTATTCGTCTCCTACTCGTTTCCCACCCTTCGTTCTTCGTGCTGGTGTGCGAATAGAATGGTACTCTCGGTACTCTTAGAAAGACGAAAATGACGTTGAATTCGGAATCTATCGGGAAGCAGACGAGGCGCTTGATTGCCATGCACGGGTTCGTGCGTGAAAAAAAATCTGCGTTATCCTTTCGCGTCCGCGTCGGGCGAAGAGAACAGGTATTTTATAGGGTATCAATTTTTATAGCATATCCGTCTGTGAAAAATATATTTCCTCGATATATTAATAAGCAAGTAGAATCTTCAATTATTAATAAGCAAGTAGAACGTTCAAACGACGGATAACACGAATAAGTTTCAACCGTTGCGCGTTGCGAAAGTCGAGAGCAATCTAGTTCGCTTAATTAGCATTCTTTAACTGTCTATCGATTTTTTTTCTTCGCGCAACGTTCTTCCCACTGCCATCGACGATCCCGAGTTATCGAAAGGATTAAGAATTATTAATTACGTCACAATTTTCACAAGTATTAATTTGGTAAAATAAATTCTAAAACGGAGATAAGCTTCAATATTATGCTGTTACTGTAAAGCTATTTTAAATGCAATGTTTGAGTTAAACGCGCGCACATTTCGCGTCCTAATTTTAACGTTTATCAAGAAACGCTAAATACGTAATGATGCGCTGTTTTGCCGCGTTAGGACGTATACGACTGCGGTTAGGTGGGCGACGCGACGGGTGAGGAATAGTGGAAATTGTTTTACGCTCAACAAGCTCGTTCCGTCATCAAAGCCGCGATCCGTGAAACTCGTCAGAGCTCTCCTCGCCCATTTTCCTTACGTTGCACGCTGAATTACTCCCCAAACGAAAAGACGTTGCATATACCATATTTTGCACACGTATAGCGAAGAAGAGAGAACGCGTGGGAGGGGAGGAGAAAAAAAGAGGAAAAAGAGAACAGGAAGGAAGAGTGATTTCTCGAGAGTGAGAAACAAGAAAAGCGGGTCACGTCGATCGAACGACGGTATATACATATATATACGAGGAAACGGCGCGGCGGCGTGCTGCAGATATCATGCCGGAATCGCGACAATATCACCTTCGCGCCTTCGGCTGTTTTCTTATCTATAGAGCCGATCTGCGGATGCGAGCGGCAGCAATCGTTTGAAAAGCCGATAGGAAGTTGCCACTATCGGCGACAACGAGCACCGCCCGTCGGCTGTACGATACGTGCCTTTATTGCCGTTAGATAACTCGTTTGAGAGAGCTTGCTCGGGGGATCGTTGTTAGCGATCGTGCACTCGGCGACCTTTACATGCTCGGACGCTCGAAAGCTTTAATCGTTCGCGATCTTGTATCGATTGCATATTTAAAACGTGAATACGATCATTACATTATTCCAATTATTATAATTAATATTATCATTGGTGCTGATAATTAAATTACCCATGGCTGAGGTAATATTTTTTGCAACAAGTTCTTCGCAGTATTTTGAGATGCTTATAAACATCGAATTATTAAGAATTGAAGACTAAGAGTCACTAAGGATTAAGAATATGGAGGAAAAGATAGAAATAAGTACAAGAAAATGTAAAACAAAAGCGCAATGTATCAGGCTATGTAGGGCTATGATATGGAATCAATATAGATGTAATATATTTTCAAGTAAGCTTAGTTTTAATTTAAGTAGAGTTATATAAGATGGATAGATGGATGAGTGTGCTTAAGTTAATTTTTTGTAAACCAAGTCCCCTTCTTGGCAATTTTGTAAGCTGAAGAGAATAAATTCTATTCTATTTTATTAATTAAGAAATGAAGATCAATTGTGATATCCATATTCCAACTTCAGCTAATGATTGCGTTGCAAGTCCGACACTGACTCGGTGCGCAGTTTAAATGGCTGAATAATGAATTTAAAAATTCATATAGAATTATTGGGCACCCAGATTCAGCCGTGACCGTAGAAGACGCTCTTAAATTTATTTATGTTATTCACTTACGCGGTCTAGTTCAAATTAATATTGTCTAATAATTAGACGTTTTAAATGTCATTTTGTAAACAGGCAATAGAGGCGCGCGATATGATAAAGCGGTCTGACCATGATTGACTGTTTCTACTTAAAGCGGAATACGCCGTAAGAGGGATCGGTCATAATCGCAGTGCGTCTGTCTGAAAATGATTTATACCACTGCGGTCAGCTTAATCCTGAATTATTCCACGTGGTGTCGATGAACTCGAAAAAGGAATGCCGGCGCGAGAGAAGATGGAAGACGTATCTCTTTTTCTGTAAGTTAAACGCATCAGGATATCTAAATTCATTACCGCTTGTTTCGCGAAGTTTAATTGAATGGGAGGCGCGGCGGGGATGCTCCACGTAAATCCGAAGACAATGGCAGGTAGGGACATTAATACGGGGGGGTACCCTCTTCGCGAGGGGGCGGGGGAGAGGAACGAGGGAGATAAAGATTGCAAAGTCAGGAAATTAATAAGTGTCTATGCAAATATTTCACGCGGGCAAACCGCTTCTCGGATTCGATAATTAAATTTTCCGGGGAAAAGAGAGGAAAATTTAACGACGAGACGGCACAAGAGAAAAAGAGAGAGAGAGAGAGAGAGCGGCGTTCTTACTTAGGTAAAAGAATTGCTAACGAGTTCGAGATGAAAAAGTTTCGCACGCACGTATAGTTTCGCGCGCTCGCGATAAAATCACAACAATGATCGCGCGTGCGAATTTAGAAGAGCCGGGTGAGTATTAATTCCGCGCGCGAGGAGATGGGAAAACGTCGTTCCGCACTGCTTCCGCGACCTCCGCAATTATCCGGCCAGAGCTCGACGTTTAAATTGCGAAAGTTGAGCGATACTCTCGCGACCCAAGTTCATTACGATTTTTCACAAAACTCGCAATCAGGTAAATAACTCGATTTCGACCGGCGCAAACTCTTATTGCCCGCGCCATACGACACGAGTTCTCTTTAGCGCGCCGGCTGTATAACAGGAGAGCGCGAGATAAAATTACGAATTTATCGATTTACGTAGTTCAAAAACCCGAGGCGGGCGCAAGGTGTTCGCGCGTTTTGCAAGCTCGCCAAAACTGTATGGGGGAAAAAAAAGAAAGACATCTTTTCCTACCAAAATTAAAGAAATCTCGTCGAGCTCTCTTTCAGCTCGAAATTTGCGCGCTCGGTTTTCACGGTTTGCACCCAACGGTATCGCACGGCGGAATGTAATTAAAATGCATATATCAATCGCGATTTCTATCTTCCGATCAGATTTACGACAGTCAATCCGATCGAATGACGTAGCCCCGACTCGATTTTCAGGGGACAAAACCATTCGTAGAAATTGAATACGTCAAGAGTGACACCGCAACTCGTAAACTCGCAACTCGATTTCTTCGTGCGCACGCACGATTTCGCAAGAGGTGGTCTTTATTGAAAACGGAACATCTAAATATCCTCCGTCAATCCTGAATAATTCCATTCCATTCTTCGGGCGTCCTGCTCCACTTTTTTTTTTAACGAGAGCAACCGCGGAGCCCGATTAAAAAGCGTCGGTCGCATCGAGTCAACGTCACTTCCTGAATTTGCGGCATGCCGCGCAAGTTGTATGAATTACTGGATGCGTGTCGGCAGGAAGGGGGGAGGAGGAAGAGGAGGAGGAGGGGGGGGGGACAATGACGTTAGAATGTAGGGAGAAGACGAGGGAAGGCTGTCAGATGGTAAAGCCGCGATAGCCAGACCGACTGCGAACCTGTTACTCTACATATATAGATATATATATATTTCTCTCTCTCTCTCTCTCTCTCTCTCTCTCTCTCTCTGCGTACAATGTACCCTGTGCGCACAATGCAGGCGATTGCCTGCGACACAAATGCGCGTCGTGCACGCGCTCTCGCTCGTTCGCTCGCTCGCGCACGAGCGAAGCGAGCACAGCGCGAAACGTCGAGCTTGGCAAGCTCGAATCGTATCTCGAACGGAAGGCGCGCAACGTGCATTGTTTCGCCCGAGCGGCAACGCCTGACGTCGCCGACGACATTTCCTTCGCACTTTAAACACCCGCATTGCTCGCTCTCTCTCTCTCTCTCTCGCTTTCTCTCCCTCTTCCCCCCCTCTCTCTCACTCACTCCTTTCTCGGGATTCTCCTTATCGTTCCACGTATACACGGTGTTCCCAAGCGTCTTTCGCTGTGCTTTCTTTTTTAAGAATATCGAGAGTGAGGAATGTCAATTATTTCGGTGCCGAGGTAAAACATGAGTCATTGTAGGAACTTAAAAAATTTAGGTGAATCTTTCCTTGTGTCCATAACAAAAAATAAGAATAAAATCTTTTTTCAATTGTGTGTATAACAGCTTAATTTTATGCAATTTTTCAATATAAAAAATATTTTTTAAACTAAATATATTTTTTTTATAAAAACCATCATTTCTGTGTTGGATTGTGTCAAATTTTCGCTCAAAAATCTTAACAAATTGTAACAAATCTGCCACGATTGAAAAATATCTGTATATATAACAACATTCTCTGATGTACATGCGTAAGAGTATATTCTCATATATATTTTCGATTCGCCGCACGAAAGTCGCAAGTTTATAGCCTAATGACAAATTTCCATCAAAAAAAAATTCCTTTCGCCCGTCGCGGCCGACATCGACGTAACAACGACAGCAACATTCGAAGTCTCAACACTCGAAGCCGACGTCTCCCTTTCCTTCCTGTTTGCCAGTACTGTTCGCCCCTTCCTCTCCTCCCGCCGCTTCGCAGCGTAATTTTATTTCTCCGATTTTAAGCGACGCTCGGGGCCCTAATTTCGTTAAATGAGTTGTTTGCTAACTCGGTTAAATTCGTGAGCAGCCAGCCAACCAGCCAGCCAGCCAGCCAGCCAGCGAGCGAGCGAGCGAGCGAGCGAGCGAGCTATCTAGGCAAGAGGCAGCAGTCTAGCAGTCAGACAGGCATGCAGCTCTTCCCGGCCGGTCGTCGGTCGACCGACCAACCAGCACCGAACCGGTCGACGGGGTCTCGCACGGGTAATGGTTTGACATGGTTATTGACGTTTCAGGCCGAAATCTAATTATTTGATATACGTGCTTGTCTGCCGTCACTGCGGCATACAGATACGTCAACCATCAACCGGCGCTCTCCTCCCGCGTTGACCCTCTCTCTTTCTCTCGTTCTCGCGTTCTCGCTCGCCATCACCCTCGTCGTCATTCTCCGCTTATATGACTACCCGCTTCCCGGCTACTCAGCGCACGCGGCCATAGCTGCACATGAGCAACAAATTGCCCGAGGTGTACCAACACGCGCTCCTGATACGGATAATAATAAGGTACAGGTAATCGTGAAGAATTAAAAAAAAAAAACGGCAAAGGGTACAAAAGATAAACGGATTCTTAATGCGATAACCTCAGGCAAAACAAACTTTTTACCATTCACAGTCGGATAGCAGATAAATTTCTGAGACTCTCAAGCGCAACATTTTTCATAATTTAAATTTCAATAAATTCTAATGATAATCACGACCATGCGATAATACATTATAGAGGATCGATATACACACTCGTGCGAGAGAGAGCCTTGAAAAACTTCTACCTATCTAGATGCGACGGCGGCAAATACTCGAATAGAGCGCCTATATATTAAAGCACGTGCACGACCAAAGTGTGCAGTTAGTTAGTGTCTGATCACAAGAGCGGTCGGTTGCGCTACTCTATAACAGCGTTACGTTATAGGCCGGCTCGCAATACCGCTTCCCTATCTACCGCTGCTCCTTCACGTGCACCCCCTTCCCGCCCCTTCCTCACGGTTCTCGTCCGCAGGGGTGAATCTCGAGGCAACCAACTATTGGGAGCGAACGTCGGTAGTTCGGTTATACGTGCACTATGCGGCTTTCGCGCGCGCACGCTATACGCGATGGCGTACTTAACATAATTACAGGACGCCGTGGCATTGTTCCACATCACGATGCCTTCGGGACAAACGATAATAAAGGTCGAACTTTGGTCACCAAACCAGCCACCGATTTCCGGTCTAATCTACTCGCTTGCAAACGGCACGCTGCTCTCTCTCTCCCCTCCCCCCTCTCTCTTTCTCTCTCATTCTCTTTCTGTTTATCAATTTCTCTTTCTACGCAGAGGTTAACGATAACCTAATCTCTCCTTCGAAATTTGTTCCTACATTCGCGGCATTTAATTTAATAAAAATAAAACAAATTTGATTGTATGCTTATAAATTGTCGCAAATCACCGATTTTTTTAGCTTCGATTCGAAATTGGAATCACACGGCGAGTTTCGCGAGTGCAGTCCATAAAATTCTGTTTAACGCGAAATGAATCAGCAGCGGGAACTTTATCCGTTCTTTATCCCGAAGTCGTTCATTATTACGATATATCTAGGTGCTGCTCCACCGTCGTGGCCTAAGTTCGCAAATGAAGCACAAAGCCGCCGTCTCTTTGACGCGTCTCCCCCAACCCCTCTCGCCACCTCATCTCTGTCCCTCCCTTTTATAATTTTAATCGTTATAACAGCAGATAACACCCCCTCGAACGAAAGACGGGGTCGGCTCTTTACAGGCAGACGAACAGGTTCACCCGAAATCGATCGCGCTTTTCACCGGCGATCCGGGAGATGAACCGGACTTCTCGTCAAAGGACGTCGGGGAAGCGATCGGCCGGATTTTCAGGGAATATCACGGCAACCTGGGTCCATGGCGTCAGCTTTACGCGTATGGAAGTTTAACCGGTTAATGCAACGAAAAAAAAAAAAAGAGCGAGAGAGAGCGAGAGAGTGAGTGAAAACGGAGAAGAAAGGGACGAGGTATTTTACCCGAACGTCTCTTTCGCTCCGACTCCGCAACGCTATATTCCTCCACCGCTCCACGCTGACGTTTTTTCCCCCCTCCTCCCTTTCCCATCTCCTCCGATATTTTGTCGTCTACTAATAGGAAGACCTGTCAATTGCGCTTTTCACAAAGCTCTCGTTCGGCACTTTACAAAGAGCTTTTCCGCGGCGAAAGAGCGCGGATGCGCGCGGCGCGGCGCGATGGCGCGACGCGTGTGTCCACACGCGTGCTTGCACATTGCACAGGCAGGAAGGACACCGCGTGACACACACACACACACACATACACTGGCGCATGTTTACACGTATGCATGTGTACATATACGCGGAAATACACGCACGTACGGACACGCGTATGGTGTATGTGTATGTATGAGTGTGTGTGTGTGTGTGTGCGTGTGTGTGGTATGTGCGCGCGTACGCGCGGTAGCTCGTGATACTCGGGGATGGACTTTACGCTCTGATCGCCGCCCGTGTGCCCGTGCAGCCCGCCTCCACGGGGCGTCTTTCAGGGAAGTAACATCGTAATTTCATTAGGTATCCCACTCACTGACTCATTCGCTCCCGCATGTCCCTTGTCCCTCTCCCACCCCCCCCCCTCTTCTCTCACGCTTTACTTCTCTCTCTCTCTCTCTCTCTCTCTCTCTCTCTCTCTCGTGTGCGCATATGATGCGCAAACAATGCCTGCCAATCCTCTCTCCCTCTTTCGCTCTCTCTTTCCCTCTTCTTCCCCGTGACCGTCCGGCATGTCGTCGTGGTCGTCATCGTCGTCGACTACCCTTCCCCCAGCCTCCGATAACGGACGGCGAATAAATCGGGCGCGCGAGTATATCGAGTGCGCTTATTAACTCGGTTAACGCGGACGATTAGCGGCCGGCTGACGGAATATTTAGCGGGTGCGGCTTACAATAATTTCGTGTCGCACGTTACGCTCTCGTAATATCATCGTAAGCACTGATTAAACGGCGAGCCGGCCGGTAACGATCGCGATGCGATACGGCGACCGCGGTAATTTCGCCGGGAGTATTACGTGCGCAGTAATGGAATCGATAATAATTACACGGCCGTGAGAGCAGCGTAACGCACCGCGTTGTCCTCACGGAGAGAGAGAGAGCCTTCTTTCAAAGGCCTGCCCCACCGGGCTTTATTCCCCCGGATTGGATCGGACTGGGGGGGATACATGCAGGATGTTAAAACCGAACCGCGATTTCTTTTATAGCACGGGACGGCCCATTTTTTATACTGTGGCCGGATTAATCGTTAACGGCGAAATCTTTGACGAATTCCGTCCGCTTGTTTCTTCCTCGGCGGAAACGTGGATGGAAATTAACAATCGGACGAAAATACATACGTCGGAAGATTTGAAGATTTTTTACAATTTACATTAAATTAAATTACCTTTGAAATTAAATGAAGAGAGGAAGGTAACGGCTCTGTGTTTCTGCAATTAAATCGAATCTGAATAATTACGGGGAGTCAACAACGGCAACAACTGCATCCACATCACCTGCGCTATATTTCTGATCCGATTTTCAGTGTCACGAGCACGTATCAATCTCTCATATAAAATGTAAGGGTTATTTTCTACTTATTGGCAGTTTATACCAGGGGATGGAAAGTTACTTTTTTAAAAGTAACTAGTCATTGTTATTCATTACCGAGTCAAAAAAGTACCTAATAGTTACCGTTATTAGTTATTAATTTTTAAAAGTAACTCATTACCGTTAAAAAGTAACGATTCATTACTTTTTTAATGCTGAAACAAAATCAGTTTAAATAATTTACCTCTGCAGTTTTTTGTTTAAATTTTTATTAATAAAAGCAATACAACAATGACACTGAACCGATATGTAAAAACACAAATATAAGGGAAAGAAATCCCTTTTCGATACGAGTTAGAGCCTTCAGCTTCGTGCTTAATATTTCAGAGTGAATTTATATTTATATCCAATTCTGCAAACCACCAATGAAATTTTCGATCTACAACGCAATCAGACTGATATTTTTTACAGTATTTTAAGATGTTTATTAACGTAAATGTCTTATTAAATTATTTGTCAATTTAATTTGTGATATTGATTGATTCATGATATTCTTAAGATATGTCATAATCCACAGAGCCGTATTAACATATCTTAAGACATTATTTAAAACAGTCTTAAAATAAGAACAAAATATGAATACTAGCTAAAGGCTGAAGATTGAATATTCGATTAAACTTGTAAACCGGTAAACCGTTACCGTTACAGTTATAAAAAAAAAAGAATATCGCTATCAATTTGTTGTTACCAAAAAAAGTAACTGTAACGATAACGGCGTTGCAAGTAACGAGTTACTTCCAATCCCCGGTTCATTATAAACGTATAAAAAGAGAAATTATATTAACCTCAAGAACGGAATATCTGTCACAGCTTTAAATTCATGAAGGGTACGATTTTTTTTTCCTGCCTCTATACTTTCAGCTTTCTCTACTTTCTTGTCTATTCTTAAAACAAGGTTGCGCTGCAAACTTAATGCTCGCATTTTAATATTAGCTTTCCTCGAATCATACATTCCACCATATCAGTTCTCTCGTAGAAATTTTTAGAAATTCTGCGATGGTATTCTGTACTGCATACGAAACAATTTTTACCTTGACACCCTGACACACATATGTCGCGCTAAAATTTTTGAAATGGAAGATGGAAGGAAATATTCATATACGTCGGCAAAATTCTGAATAAGTAAAAGCTGCATAAAGAGTGTCACCCAATATATATCTAACATTGCTATTCATTGTGTCGCTCGGGGATCAATGCGGAGACGAAGCATCGGGAGCATCAGGAAGAGGACCAAGCATGGACGCAGACGTCCGGGTTTCGTGACAGGCGAGCCGTTCATAAAACTTGGTTCGTTGTCGACGAAACCTGCACGATCTGCAACCACGTCGGCGGTGTGCCAGGCCGGCGCGGTGGCGCGCATGGCGTCGCGACGGAGAGATGCCTCGGATTTCTCACTCGCGCTCGCGCGTGTCGCGGAAATAGCACGCGCGGCGCTGAAAACCGCGGGACCTCAAACAAAATCGTAAACGCGTGAAAACATCGACGCGCGCGCGCACGTCATGCGGGGCGGTGTAAGTAATACACCGCCGTATCGTGAATAAAATGAACCGGAATATATACGCGCGCGTCGAGCGTATTGTGTAAACGCGCGCGATTCCCTGTGTCCGTATCTGCGTATCTACGGAGGGAAAAAATATAGAACGCTGACTGGCAAAAGAGAAACACAAAATAAATATTTCTGTCGAATAAAAGAGTATGTAATTAAGGATAATGCGTTATTTTAGTTATTTAGAATACAATCGAAAATGATTTTTCTTTCGCAGTGTAACGTCCCTTTAACGAGATTATCGTCCACTTTCGACCACGAAACTGCACATATGACCGCAATATCCTTTAATAATTAGCTTTACGCGAAACTACGTTTCTTTACGTCCTTCCCGTAAATATATATAAATTTACAGTGTACTTGGGGAGCGGATAAAGAGATCGTCCCTTTCCAGGATAATAGGATAACGTGGCTATAAAAATAATAGCTTCGTAACATCGACGATGCCAGGTTTTAACTATTTTCGTCGGCAATCGGCGAACGGCATCCCGTACCACTTTTTGATCGGAAAAATGTGAGTTTTATATCTTTAACAATAATTACATACAAGATAAGTACTCTCCGAGATTATATTACACAATATTACCATTATCGTCACAATTATGCCGTAACCAAACGCTTTACGCGATTCATAACTTGTTTGATAATACCACTTTAGAGATACTCGAGAGAATCTCTGATTTTAGGATCTCGAGAACGCAGATTAATATATGCAGCTCCTCCGCGAAACTGGGTAAGCTCTTAAATTAAATAAATGTTAGCTCTTGTTACTGAGCCGAACTTATTGAATTAAAAAAGGGCGCGCGCAAGCCGAAACGCTGCTTTAAGCAAAATGCATTTCAAGTTTTTATTTTATCTTATAGAATACTTAGAGAAGAGCCACAACTCCATTAACGGAGTTTCAGTGTCCCCTCCAGGTATTCTCTAAGATAAAATATAACTTCGAACGTATTTTCCTCAAAAATAACGTTTATCTTTATTTTCTTCGCCGCTGCAATTTTTGGATTCTCATTCGCGTTCGAAAATCGATCGTGGTTTTTCGCGGAGAGAGAGAGGGAGAGAAGTGAGTCTCTCTCGTCAAAGATCGCGAATCCCGCAGGATCCTCGACGGTCGGCTCTCGTTAGCTCGATATACGACGCAAACGTATAGGCGAAACGGATGTTCAAGAAGGGCGGAGCAGCTGATCTAACGAAGTAGCGGGAGAGAGGATCACTCGAGGTCTGCTTAGGGGTTTCCTTAACTTGAGATTAACTCGAGGTTAATTCACTTAGGAAGACTTGGCCCGGGCACTGCTCCGGGCTGCTATTAAGTATTACTACTCGGATTAGTATTACCAGTTTACTCGAGTCGCGCCACACGATGCCGACGCACCACGGCGCGGCGCGGTGGCCGTGTGTGCCGCGATCCGCACGCGCTCATGCATATACGCGAGAATTTACGCGCGTTACGCTAACAGCGCCTCGCGAACAGCACATCTAGAGCATCCCTCTCTCTCTCCCATTCTCACGGGGGCCTCCACCCCTCACACGAAAATGGCTCCCGGGGCTATCGTATTTCCCTTAATGATATACCTCGCGTGAGGGACGACTTTTCGGGATTTCACGCGACGTCGCTGTTTTACAGCGAACGCCGGGATAAAGCGACGTTACTATATAAAGCGATGCAGTTTCCGCGCGTGGCGTTTCTACGGTGCTCGAGGCATTATCGTAGATTGCGTCTTCCTGCTACCTGCTGGTGTGTTGTTCCAGCTAGGTATGTAGAACAACAACGCTAACTTTTGTGCCGACAATTATAAAAGGTTTCAGCGGAAAAGGACCTTGTTTGAAACATGTCCGACATGCGACCCTTTCTCGACGTCCTTTTATTACGAATATATAGGAGGAACTCAAGTATTTACGTGAGATTAATATGAAATATTTATTTACGCATTAATATGAAATATTTATTCTCATACAGCTTCTCATAATTCCTGCACTTCTACTTTCTCTTTGTAGGATTTTAGTATTATATCGTGCAAGATGGTCTGTTTTAGAGTATACGAGAGAAGAGAGAGATTATTTGCTTTGTATCACAAAGAGATATTGTACAATAAAATTTTATCGCTCGCCAGATATAAATATTTGTGCGCTATTTAACCGCATATTCATCTATTTTATTAATTCGTTAACCAGAGCCATAATATCTAAATCTTTTACCCGCGGTAAAAAGTCTGTCATTATCCACGGGCGGACAACTTAAACACCGTCCTTCGCACACACAATTTCGCGAAATTTTCTACGTCGACTACCTTTACCTTGTTTATATAGGGATAAAAAATATATTAATATAAAAATTCTACTCTCACGGACTACATCTGCAAATAAATACTTATATCTGTGCAACCTAACCTCGGAAGAATATTAAAATTATTTTTAGTATCAAAATCATTTCCTTTCTCTTTCAAAAAACAAAAAAGGAAAAAGTTCAGTAAAATTCTATTCTAGTTAAGTAGCTTAATTTTAAGCTATTTAATTTATGCCATTAATGGGAAAGCTTACAACCTTCCTTATATTCACGTATAATTCCGCAATAAAGATTACAAAACGCATTTATATCGTCGTTAGAATAAAATTTTCAGGAAATAAGTTGTCGCAAACGACTTATACAACATTCCCGCAAGAATCCCGCAATATTTTACGTTCTCGGCCACTAGAATACACGTCTGTCGTGTAACGCGACTGTACCGTTTCTCTCTCCTCTCGTTTCTGATGCTCGTTTCACGACTACGTTAATTAGAAACACGTCACGTATTAGCCATTAACGACGGCGACAGACGCGGGCGTCTTTTTCGCACGTACCGGCGACGTTTGACGCCCGAAATGACCATCGCCTGCATGGTTACGGGAGAGCGCTATCGGAAATCATAACGTATCGTCGCGCACACGGCATAATAACGAGGGCCACGGCACGTAATGACGATTGTCTATTACCTGCGGATGGGCGGACGAGCGTGACCCGTGTGTAGCGATGGCATCGACATTGTGCGAGAGTACCCGTGAGTTTTTCAATCCAATTTCGGCCTCCGAAAACTGTCCAATCGGCACTAGAAATAAAATAATAGTGTATTATTAACGTATATGCACAAATATATATATACTCGTGCACAAATGATTTAAAAAGAAAACTGAATTGAATCCAAAAAAATTTGTCAAGTTTATACATAGTAGTTCACGAATTTTATATAGACACAATACGACTTAAAATAGAGTTTATAAAATGTGGATTCGGTGCATTTTTGCTCTCTCCGGCCGAGCCCCTCTTTTCGATTCGAGCATCCATATTCGGTTTGCTCGAAAATTGCGAGCAAGCATTGGTTCGAGGGCCATCACTACTCTATCTCTATCTCCCTCCCTCGCACTCCAGGTGGTCCTTCCGCACGGGCGCCGTTCAATACTCACGTATGAATAGCGATGCGAAATCGGAACAGCGCCGCGCGAATTCGCGATGCACGCCCGGGACTCGTTTAAACGCGTCACAAATGGCATGCACCTGCAGCCCACGACGAAATCGCCGCCGCGCTGTCAAATAGCGGGCACGACCGAGAATTTTTGCGCGCCGACGGCCGCCAGCGCGCCACTCTCGTGCACACGTCACAAAGCGGTGATCGCTCTGGCACAAAAACGGGAGTAAAAGTGTCAAAATCGTCGCAAGTAACCTGATACCAGAGATCGGTGCCCCAGATTATCCGCATTTTGTCCGATGGAGTTTCATGGAGTTTCGGAACAATTTGTATTTGATTTTTATCCCGGTAATCTCGAAGCGTTAAGGATCCGGCACTCAAAAATGTTTGTGAATTAAGCAACGAATTAAGGTACGGAAATTGAGTAATGTTTATTTATTAAATTACACCATGCATTTTAATAAAGCTTAAGTACTAGTTAAAGTACTTCGTAGAAACTCTCATTTGTCTGCAAATTGAGATAGAATTAATGAAAGATTAACTCTTTAGAAATGTATGACGGAATGTATCGATTAAATGATTTTACAGTTCTGTCGGGCGAAATAGAAAAATATCAGCTGCATTAATTATATCCCCTGTTTTGAATGTGACAGATTAAATTTTTCTCGATATATACGCCACAGGTAGACGGAACCGAAAGAATAACAAACTGAGACGTACGAGAAAATATAACGAAATTTACATATTACAGTAGCTTATTTCAATTGTAACATTGCAATTTTCAACATGTCGTTCCACGAGAGATAAATTCACGATACGACGGCGCAAAATTTCTGAAACTACAGTTTTAGCCCGCTTACCAGTGAAAAATGTAATCACCGATAATTAAGTTGAATTTTCCGAAAGCTCTGTTATAATCCAAGTTGTGCAAAACTGTGAATTAATGCACGAATTAGTGGTCGAAGTACCGACGGTTGTAGCGATTCCGCCAGGACCGGTGCGACCATATAAGTGAACTATAGGCGGTCGCCTAGGGCGGCAACATCCGGGGGGGGGGGGCGGCATTTGTGACCGCTCTGCTTTGAATGCGTCGTTACATACAATTTGAAGTTTTTTTTGCACATAAAGCTCTCTGCTAGCACTTTGTTTTTACGTCAATATTTTAAACATTCTCTCGCGTAGAATGTTTAAAATAATGAAAATAATAATTGTGTAATTGTTCTGAAGGGGCGCACGTTATTTATTCGCCTAGGGCGTCAACCTTCCTTGCATCGGTCCTGCTCATCCCGCGTATAACCGATCTGAAAGACCTTTACTTTTTTCAATTCCTGGTTACAAGCCGAAAGCGACCGACGATCGGCAAACGGCCGAACGGAAAAAAGGGGATCAACGCGGTTCCAGCGGGATAATCGGCCGAGAAAAAAGAGGATCTAACGAGAAAGCGAGCAACGGGTTAGGCGACCGACGGGGAGCAAGAGCGGCGGGGTGGATTTCAATTACAAACAGGAACGTATCGCAAAGTGGTGGACAGCAGGCATAGGTAGTATTAAAAGCCCGGGGTGGACTTGGCTTTTCGGCGCGAGCCTCCGAAGAGGAGAGAGAGAGAGGAGGGGAGAAGAGCCACGGGAGCTCTCTTGCATCACTCGCCGCGCTGGCCAGCATTCATCCGTTTCCATTGAGCCGACCTGGGCCGCCGTGCCTGCAGCCCTCTCGCACAATGCCGGGCACTCGCTATTGCGCGCGCGAGAGACTTATTATTTCATCAGCTCGTCCCTTTTCTTCGATCCGCGTATCCGATATATCCTCCCCCTCCCCCGCCTCCTCCCTCCTCCCGCCAACCCGATATTCCGACCACCTTTTCCAGATCTTGCGCCTCATCCGACCGTCGATCTTTCGTCTCTTCCTTCTTTCGCATCGCCTATACACGCCTCTCACCGCCTCGTATTTCGCGTTATTAAGGATCATCCTGGACCTGCCGACGTCGCGATACGCCCGAGTGAACCGGATCGATTTTCGGCTCCTCGGCGCTCGAGATGTCGGCAGAATGCACCTGCACCTGCATCTTGCCCGAAAGAAGAGATCAGTTTCCTTGTTCTTATAGCGCTTCCGTGCACATTTCACGTAAAAGTGAAACACACATTTGGATTTTGTATTACATTTATATTTAGAGAGGGAAATAACCAAGACGAAAAATGCAACTTCACCTTACAGCTTGTTCTTTCTTCTTTCTTATAATCTCTTATGTTCGATGTAAGTAGTAATAGCCGTAACAGGCCATCCGCCGAATTTTCAAAGCAAAAGAATTTTCACCCTTTTTTATTATTATGAATTCTACGACAATTCAAGATTCTATCTAATTCTTTGCTCGTGAAAGCACTCTCAATAATGTCTTTATTCTTTTTCCGCCTACATATACATATCGTTTTTGTGTTTTTTTTTTATTACACATTTTCCAGACTTATTAATTAATATTCTTTTATTTCCTGCAGGTCAATCAATACCGCGGCACTGACGCGGCATGATTAGATAAATTTTCTATGTATTACAAAGTAAGCAAACCTATTGTGTTTTCTCTCTCTCTCTCTCTATTTAGTCCTATCTCTCAACTTCCTCGTCTCACTTATGTACACATGCACATGCTAACAGGAAGCTGTGATAGCTCCTGACAAGTACGTGACGTTTGCGGCCGTCCTGCTGCCGAGCATGTAATTATCGCATACCGCGTAGGCAGCTAGTTGCATTGCTATCGGCTGTTCTTACTCGCGATGCATTAAGAGACGTGTTCGATTGTATACTGGGATGTCGGGCATTAAATGTATCTTTTCGGCGTGCCACACCGCCACTCGCATTGAGCTCCGATTTTGCGAATATTACACTTTGTAACAAATAAAATAATCATTATGTAATAAAATATTATTAGATCACTAGTGTACGATATATTTATTTAGTAACAATAACATTTATAAAAAGCTTCGAACTAAATGTATTAAAAATAAGTAACTTTATCTAACTAACGCAGTTTTTTTATGCAATTTGTAATTTTTTATTTTGTTATGTCCATTTGTATGTTTGTTATGTGCGTTTGAGAAAAAATTTACTGTATCTTTCAACAACATATGTGACACAGAATTTATTAAATACACTTTCAAGTTGTACTTTGCAAAAACATATAAATATTTGTTGTACATGCGATACATATTTTAAAATAAATATTGAATTGATCCGCTAATATCGAAGTCAGATATCTTTGATGTTTTTCAAGCACTTTCTATAAATACATCCAAAATATTCGATAATTCCAGTACGCGTGTGGGTCGCATTAAAAAAAAAAAAACCGGGTATACGATCTCGCACGATAAGGTTTTCGAGCCGGTGGCTAATCCGGCAATAACGACGCGATAGCACACTCGCAGAGACGATCTCACATCCGGCCGACTCTTTCCGCATTAGAGAACTTAATTGCACCGCGAGCAGATCGAGAAAAATGCTGGACGTGAACTCGTTCTGCGGTACTCGTGCGGAATCGCGTATTGTCTCCCGACCAACCCTTCAAGCTCGCTTCGTCGCCCACACGCCTCGTCGGTGCGGCAACCCCCGTACCACCCTCTCCCCTCCCCCTCCGGCCCCAAGTGTGCCACCGTCCACACGGTAACGAACCATCTCGCCATCACCATCCTGCACCGACTAAGCGCTGCAGCGCCAGCATCAGTGGCACAGCACCAGAGCCAGCAATGACCGGCTTTACCTCTCACGCGCGCGACAGTAACGTCGTTGTGTGAAAGCCGCTCCTGATCATTCGCGCGTGCTATATTATTTTTACCTCGGCAACTAGAGCGGCGAAACACGTAGCGTTATCAAACAACGGCTTTGTCTAACTTTAATTGAAAATATTGGAATAAATTTTCCAATAGACGTCGCCGATGAAACCACCGCCACCGCCACCGCCACCGCCGCTGTCGCCGCCGCTGCCGCCGCCGCCACCGAGCGCATGGCCACCCACCCGACGCAGAGTGAATGGATGACTGAGTCGCGAGGGAGGAGGGGTGTGGGAAAATATATCGGGGAGAGAGAACGGGAGGACCCCACCGTGAGAGAGATGGGTAGGTAAATAGCCGTTTTGCGGGGACAAGTTTATATGACGCGGGATTGTTGTTCAAAAACGAGGGGGTGGGGGAGGGGAGGGGACCGCGCGCGTGGCCAGTCAACCATTTTCGGCCCGATTGATGTCGTGCCGACGCGACGCCCGCACCTTCGTGCAGCAGGTAGATGATGACGGAATCACCGGTGCCATAAATGAAACGCACACGTATATGTGTATGTAACGTATATATCGGTCGCGGTTGCCACCGTCCAACCGTCGCGTGCTAATGTGTGCGTGTCGGGATAAACGATGAAATCGGTCAGACCGCGCGCGCGGGCGGGCGACACTGATGCCCGCTGACGATTAATACACGTCCCCGCGTGTGTCGCCAAGATCTAGTCGTTATCCGGGAAAGGTCGCAGCTATTTTTCATGGACCCTCGGCCGCGCGGACGGTTGCAGTCGCCGCGTCCCATCCGTTGGCGATCTAGCCCGCGGTAATCTACACTGATGATAAGCGGCTGTTGTGCAAAATATGTCAATCCAACGATGGTCACTCGTATGGTGTGAGGAATATAATTTATATCGCAAAAATGCGCGTGAAAATTGTGTGTGAAATTTTAAAAGAAATATTATAGTATCTTTTCATATAGATGTTATTTCATTAAATTTGTGGCGATAATAAATAAAATTTTAAAACAGTGACAAGTAAAATTCTTTAATTAAAAGTCGATGAAAAAGTCCTTCTCTGATCGAAGATAGAAAAGAAATGATTAATTAGAAGCCAAAAATAATTATCAATCAAGTTTGCGAAGAATAGAAATATTTTAGAAAATTGCTCCTAATTAAAAATGAAGAGCATCTTCTATCTATTATAAAGTCAATATGATGAAAAAATACAATCAATCACTAGTCATCAGTTATTCGACACACGTGACGGAGATTCAGCGGCAGGTCGCAACAGGCGAAATGACAGACTGGAGGGCAGACCGGAAGCGAGTTCACCGCTCATTTGCGTCAGGATGAAGCCATGCCCTCTCAGCCCCGACTTCTCCCCTCCCCCCCCCCGGCCCCTCCTCCGTCTGTCTCTGCTTCCCTTCCGAGTCCTCATCCCCGCCGCGTGTCCCCGCCGTTAACCAGCCTCCCCCCTTCGCTGGATGCCTGTAGGGCCCGTCGCCGCCGACGGTCTCTTCTTCCCGGGGGCGGGACCAGGCAGAACCGGAAGTGCCCGGATATGAGTTTCCGGCGCGGACAATTTGCAACGCGAAATTGAATGATCGACTCCGATAACCGTCCCGGGGCTGCTCCTATACCTAGGCAGCCGACTACGCGTATTCGAGGACGGCGGCGCCGTCGTCGTTTATGTCGAAAACGAATCGCCGGGCCGCCTCGCCATTAGTGCGATTCGTTATCGTCATTACCGGCATCGACGGTGCGCGCGGTGGAATCGCTCGAGGGGAAAGGACGCGAAAGAGAGCGCGCGGCCGCGACGGTGATGATTGTCGCAGATTCGCGGTCTGCGAATGCAAACACGGAGGTCCTTTTTCAATCTGGATCGAATCAGACAGTAATAATCGAAATAAGGCACATATATATAAGCTAATAATAGTGTTAATAATAAATAATAGCAAATAGCAAATAGTAATAATTAAACATATAAACAATAGCAATTTAAATTAGACCGCATAATATTATATAATATTATTAGACCGTTAATATTATAATTAAATTTAAGAGCTACTTCTGCACTCGAGGCTGGATTGGTGGCATTGGTGCCTATAATAATAATATTTCGATATAAATTTTAAAATCATTATTCAGCCATTTAAACCGCGCGCCGAATTAATGTCGGGCTTGCAACGCAATCATTAGCTGAAGCTAAAATAATGAGATCACAAGTGATCTTCAATCTTTTAATAATTCGAATGCGAATAAGCATCTCAAAACACTGCGAAGAAATTAGTAATAATTAACTATTAATAGTGCTAATAAATAGACCATGATAAATAAATTACCATAGGTAACAGTAATTCGATGTAAAAATAGGCTTATTGCTAGATCACGTCAACTCTATACGTTCTACTTCGACTCATCGAACCAATTAATTGCCGCTTATACTTCTCGATATTTACACTCGCCGTCAAATCAGCGCGATTTTATTAATATTGTTGTTACCCGTGTTTAACGGGATTACAGCAACGATCAACTACGTTACGCCTCGCAAACCGGTCACGCTTCAGGCAAAGTCAACCTGCGTGTCATCGGCGGCGTGTTCAGCATGATACAATCGATAATGGCGATTAATAATACGGATATCGCGATTGTAATTAGCAGAATCATACGGGCGGCGTGATGGGGAGGGAGGGGAAACTCGCTCTCTCTCTCTCTCTCTCTTTCTCTCTCTCTCTCTCTCTCGTCGTTTAGCGCGACAATAAATTTTCGCCGTTATCCGCGTCGGCGATTTGATCGACGTAAATTTCGTCGCAATTAAACGCGCTACGCGAAACCGCATTTTGACCGAGGTGTCTCTATACATTCAACAATCGCTGCGTCGTTTTGTAATATTTCAGCTCGAGGGAGGCCAGGGCGAAACGCCAACGCGGACGATAATAGCTTACTTCATATATGTATACATATATTGTACATATTGCGTAACACTTTTCAACATTGAAGCGCCCACGATTTCCACGTGATTGAAGTGACTGCGTTTCGCATTCACGAGTCTTTTTTTTTATAAACTAAAGCTAAAAAAAAACTAAAGAGATGCTAACTTGAAATCGTTTCTTCATCGCGACATTCCTCGTCCAATGGATTTTCTGTAAACTGCGCGGGATTTCAAATATTTACGTTATTTTACTGATCTTATAATGAGTGTTCAAAAGTGCCTCGAGACGATTTTTGAAGCGATAAAATCGCGCACGACTTTCGCACGACGACCGAATTTTTCGACGTTGCATCAAGTCCGTGTTTCTACGGAGCAAGTGGATAAAAGAAAACTTATCTCTGTATCTCTGGTATCTCTCTCCCTCTTTCACAAAGGGACATTCTCGCAGCGGGCTTTTGTGCGATTCGTATCGTCAGTGGTAGTTGGTAGCTACTACCTGCAGCTCGCAACGCCATTACCGCCTTGCCTTGCCGGCGACAGAACTGAACTCGAGTGGCACATTACGACTGTTTCTGTCGACTGACGCACCGATAGCGTCACCAGTTTCCACGATTCGTTCAACATAATTCAAACAAAAGTTCCCGAAGTTACGGCCCGTTGTGTACTGCAGTCGGCGTCATATGTACCTACGTCGAATCAATGCGCCGGGAATCACAATCCAACGAGGTGAAGGTAAAAGGAAGAGAACACGGTCGCTACTGTGCGACAAAGATGTTGCCTGAAAGTGGTGCTTTAACGTCATCGAAGCTTATTATGTAAGCTTCATCTATTTGCTTGATTATATATCTTTATCAAGATTTGTGAAACGTTACGCTTATCGATCGTTCCGATGTTTGACAGCCAAGAGAATATATTGTTATAAATTATATCTTTACCAAGATTTGTGAGACGTTACGCTTATCGTTCCGATCTTCGACAGCCAAGAGAATACATTGTTATGAAAATTTATGTATAAGATGGCACAATAAATACTAAAGTATTTTCAAAACTTATTATATGGCTATTGTTATATATATTCACTGTAAAAACAAGTGTGTTACTTTTACACGTATTATGTATGTAAACCCTGTAGTCACTTTTGACACGGCTTGTAGGTGTGTAAATGTACAACTGCATACAATAAAGTGTGTAGATTTGCAAAAAAAAAAAAAACGTATATGTGTAACACACGAAATGCGTGTCCTATAGACACGTATGATGTTGTGCTAGCTGAATGCATATATTATAATATTGTGTAATAGCTCTCTAAATTTTCTTAAGCGGTCACCCTCATCCAAGCCATATTCCTGTCCAACGTTGCTCGACATTTTTGATCGTCCGAGAACTGATGCTTCGTAATGATCTATAATATTAATTGCAATACCAATAGTTATTTACACACTTAAAGCCGGGGCTTGATTAGCATACGCACATAAGCGACGTATATTTAACCCGGAATACCCCTTTTTGGTCTTTGGTCATTCGGAATGGGATAATTCAGAACACAATTTGAGTAAAAAAAAAAAAAACACGAGTAAATTGTATATTTTAAAAACGTTAAGAACAAAATATTGTGAATAAGTTACATTCCATCAGTCTTCCACTCTAGTAAACAATCAAATAACGAAAAATATATATCTAAAAACTTGAACTTTAGCAGTCATAATGACCGAAATTCTGAGCAGAGGGTTAATAAATTATTTAATAATAAAAATATATTATTTAACATTAAATATTTTGTAAATTTTACAATCAGAGTGAACGTCACGTTACTAAAAATCATAGCTATATAAACTATAAGTCTATGCTGTAAAACATGAAAAATCACACGTGCGAGAATGCACTCTGTAAAATTTACAAAATATTTAATATTAAATAATTTATCAAAAACGTCGCTTGTGTGTGTGTATATATATGTTAACCAAGCCCCAATTTTGACACTACAAGAAAACAATTTCACTCTAAGTTGGAATGAAATTTACAGGGCTAACGACTTCAGTTTAAAAATAAAAGTAAAACTCTTCACTTTTGTCTTATTGTTAGAGTGAATGAGTTCACTCTATTGAAGTAAACATATTTGGTTAAAAGCAACACATCATTTCATATGTAACGCTTCATGGGTAAATTCTCTAAGTGTGTAGTCCTAGTGATGTGTTGTTTTTATTACCAAATGTGCTATTCTGCGATTTGTGCATTAGTTATACACGCATTATATGCATTCAATTTAATCATGTGTAACACGCATGAACTGTATTATTCCACTGTAACAGAAAATTCGTGTGTAAATCAAAGTATCTTATATGTCATTTCAACACGGAAAGAAATTTGCTGGATCCAGATCTGAAAATAATTTTTGTTCAATAACCAAAATAATTTTGTGCGAAAGACAAAATGATTGCTAGAATATCAAAACGTTTTGTAGCAATGCTTATCAGTTTTAACATTCCAACAAATTATTACAATTATTTTGATGATTCAACAAAAAATTACTTTCAGATCTGTATTCAGCAAAATTTTTAAACCTTTCATCAAAATCGTTCTTTACGTGAATACATCTACAATCGCAACTGTGTTGTTTAAACACATCAAATTAGTAAATTATGTGTTGTTTTAACACACCTGCAGATAACACACTTGTTTGTACAGGGTTTCTACTGCGAAAAAAGATTACCCACCAATTGTACTCGCATTGATAAAAATCAGTTATAATCGATATGTTTGTCGATATTGGAGTGCGCATTCTTGTTCCATAGATCAAGAATTTAATTTCCTTTTCTAGCCGTATGTTAAATCGGTAACAAACTGTTCTCGATCCATTTGAACGTGCTCAAACGCGAAACAAACGCGAAGGGGGAAAACAGAAGGAGAGAGAGAAAGAGAGATCGATCAATCACTCTTCTCGCGCGGAGGAGAAGAGGGTGGTGAAGAGCTACGCGCAACGGTACGAATGAATTCTCGGATCTCCCGCGACCATTTCGCCCCCGTTTTCACGCGAGGAGAAGGCGGAGAGATTGACTCCGGAGCAGAATCGCTTTCTTATATAGACGATTAAGCGAGCGAGGCGGGCGGCGTTTCGCTGCCACCGGTAAGAAAGAAAGTTCCGCGCGCGTCAAGCCTGCTAAAAATTCAAACGCGCGAATTTCCCCGGGAATAAATTTCCAAGTTTCCCGGCCGAGAACAGCCGAGCAAATAGATCGGTGCGCCGCGCCGTACTGCCAGCCATCAGCCAGCCGGGGAGCCAGCCAGCGCGCGCTGGTCCAACTGAAAAGTTTGGCGCATTGTCGGCGAATAAACGGAAACGATTGTTGTGCGCGACGCTCCGCGTGGAGGGATGGAGGGTCTGAAACTTTGCGGACGCGCGCGATGCGCATTTATTGGTAACTCGCGATTGGCAACGCGAATGCGTCTCCCATCACGCGGGGAGGTGACGTAAGTCAGAATAGACGAGCGTGGGACGGCGCGAAATAAAAAGCGCCGTTTTAACAGAATAACTCATTCAGAAAAAAAGAGAACGCAGGCACACCGCGCGCATAGCGCGAAGTGCTATCGAGATACTTCGTTGAACGCCGGTGCGGAGAATAACAACAGAGAAAGATTGCTATTCTCATCCTCGCGAGATGTAAAGCGCTCTTGAACGTTGACATGTACGTAAGAGAAATAAATCGATATCCGTGGAACATTCGACATGAAGAAAGTGTCTCGATTATTACAATATAAAAGTTGGAAAATAATATATATTATTTTCTTTATAAATTTATTCTTATAAATATCTAAATATTGTCGTAAACATAGAAATTCCTTTCCACGAAAAGATTAGAAGTTTTGTTGAAACTGACAATTGCCTGTGTCAATTTAGGCGCTGACAAAAATTAATATCCCACGTACCGCAATGAATACTGAAAATTATAGCTGCGAAATGAAATTTTAGTTAAGGGAAGATCAAAGTGGAGCATTGAGGGACTACAGTGGGATACACGTGACTACAAGCGGAAACATTGCAGCACTTGGTCAATCATGAATTGGACGTGCTTTGCGCGAGACTGCTTGTCGTACTCGGAATAGCTGTACCAGTCATGACCAGTCTTAACCACAGAATACCAGTTGCTCGGAATCAGATCGCTGATGACATTGATGGACCGTGCGTGCATCTACCACTTGTAGCACATCTCATTGTCTCTGTACCGTCTACCTTCCCTACATTCGTAACGAAAGGACACACTTGAAGTCCGACTGATCCCTTGTGCTTTCGAGATCTCTAATGCCTTGTGATTCAGAGAGCGAAAGTCAAGAATAATATTCTAATGCTATTTTATATTTGATAATACCTACACGGAAAGAACACTTTTGCTGAATCCAGTTCTGAAAATAATTTTTGTTCAATAATCAAAATTATTTTGCGCAAAAGTCAAAATGATTGCTAGAAAATCAAAACGTTTTTTTATAGCAATGCTTATCAGTTTAAAACATTTCAACAAATTATTTTAATAATTTAATAAAAAATTATTTTCAGATCTGGATTTAGCAAAATTTTTAGACCTTTCAACAAAATCGTTCTTTCCGTATATCATTTTACTTCTTTGAAATTCAAATTATGTAATAAGATCAATAATTATTCAAAGAATAATCGTAGAAAAAAAATTAAGCTCGTCTGCGAAATCATTGATGGCTGATTAAAATATACTATGTACATACACGGAAAGAACAATTTTTCTGAATCCAGATCTGAAAATAATTTTTGTTCAATAATCAAAATTATTTTGTGCGAAAGTCAAAATGATTGCTAGAATATCAAAACGTTTTATAGCAATACTTATCAGTTTTAACATTTCCAACAAATTATTTTGATTCAATAATCAATTATTTTCAGATCTGTTTTTAGCAAAATTTTTAGGTCTTTTAACAAAATCGTGTAATACAATGACCAGATCGCGAAGAAAGACATTGTAAAATAGTAATTGCTATGTGTTTCTCATTACACATATCATATTTAAAAAAATGTGCATGTCGTCGTACACTTAAACGTTTATGAATTGTGAAAGGCTCCGATTATCGTACTTCTGCATGTCATTCACTGGGTTCTGTCACTTCCCAGTAAACATCCAATATCTTATGTATATACATAGAATATCCATAATGTGAAAAAAATGTACTGTACATATAGTGTACGTACGTAAAATATACATAAAAGAACATTTATGGATATACATAAAAAATATATAATATGTACTTCGTATGGATATACATATAATGTATATTCAAACATGATCGGTTCCATGTATTATCTAAAATATACCTCAAGTACATTCCATGTATGTACATCAAATGTGTATACCTACAATATACGATGATGTAGATACATTTATGGATATACATAGGATATCGTATGGATATACATATAATGTATATTCGAACATGTTCGGTTCCATGTATTAAATAAAATATACCTCATGTATATTCCATGTATGTACATCAAATGTGTATACCTACGATATACGATGATGTAGATACATTTATGGATATACATAGGATATCGTATGGATATACATATAATGTATATTCGAACATGTTCGGTTCCATGTATTAAATAAAATATACCTCATGTACATTCCATGTATGTACATCAAATGTGTATACCTACGATATACGATGATGTAGATACATTTATGGATATACATAGAATATCGTATGGATATACATATAATGTATATTCGAACATGTTCGGTTCCATGTATTAAATAAAATATACCTCATGTATATTCCATGTATGTACATCAAATGTGTATACCTACGATATACGATGATGTAGATACATTTATGGATATACATAGGATATCGTATGGATATACATATAATGTATATTCGAACATGTTCGGTTCCATGTATTAAATAAAATATACCTCATGTACATTCCATGTATGTACATCAAATGTGTATACCTACGATATACGATAGATCGGAAGAGCACACGTC
>NW_012026800.1:873990-874338 GCF_000956235.1 Wasmannia auropunctata | reverse complement strand
TATGCTATACGAAGTTATTACGTTACCATTCAAACGTCGAATCTCGACGTGCGATGCGCCGAACCGCCGGATCCGAGCGCCCGCGACGTTCCCACCGCTCAAACGTCGATTCTCGCCGTTTGAAGCTCGGAAACGTCGTATCCTTGCGTTCGCGGCGTTTCTACCATTCAAACGTCGAATCTCGACGTGCGAAGCGCCGAACCGCCGGATCCGAGCGCCCGCGACGTTCCCACCGCTCAAACGTCGATTCTCGCCGTTTGAAGCTCGGAAACGTCGTATCCTTGCGTTCGCGGCGTTTCTACCATTCAAACGTCGAATCTCGACGTGCGAAGCGCCGAACCGCCGGAT
>NW_012026800.1:872791-873940 GCF_000956235.1 Wasmannia auropunctata | reverse complement strand
TATACCTATGTATGTACTGTGGACATCCTATATACATACATGTGGTAATTATTTCACATACATAGGATATGTAATATATATACTTTTCACATTCCGTGTATATACATACATTATACAATAGCCACATATGTATATACATAGAACATACATAGAATGTCCTAATGTTTATTGGGTTATGTCCCGAGTATGCCTATGAGACCTCATTCCATTTTATTATACGGCATGTAAATACGTACTTATATAATAATTAATGTCAAAGCAACCGGGGACAAAAATCACTTTAAAAGCATATAATACATTAATTCCGCATTCAAATATCTTGCAAAAATATGATTTCGACTTATTGTTAGTCAAAGTTTAATAAGACTATCCGTATATATAATGTAGAAAGACATAAATTTTACAATTTTCTATCAATTTACAGTTGTATAAATAAATGTAAAAGTTCTTTCCTTCTGTTTATCAGCAATGAATCCATATTGTCGCGCCCACTTTATAAATGCAAATTCTGCATAAATATATATTATTTATATAATAATTATACCGCCACACTAATTACATCAACATTTATACTGACTAATTGTTCTAGATATATTATCATATTATCAATGATTAGAAATTACGTGAAGCGATACATATGTAAATGCGACATAAATTAGACATAACGTATGTATCTCTTATGCAGGAAATGCGACTGTCAACAATTCTGAGCTCGACTTCTAATTAGTAATTAGGTTGCAATTGTTTATCGGTGGCAATCTAAATGAGGATATTGTCTTGAATTTCCATATGCATTATAATGCGAATATACCATAAATACCGGCCAGCGTTAATCTCATTCATGCATTCGCTTTCACGTGTCTATTAGCGCAGTTTAGTTCCGTTATATTATTGCGCGTATATATAATTGACTATACACTACACGAAAAAATGAGACATTTTCTACTTGTGATGTTAACTCTGTTGATGACAGCTACGAGTTTCGGCAAATTGCTTCTAGAGTATCAGTGGAAATACCTTGATCTTCTTTGGGACAGTCCGCAGCAGAAAAAAGACGCGATAGCCAGCGGTAGATACAATGCTAGCGCAGCATTTTTCTACGATGTAGATAAAGCACTTGGTAAGTTGACATTATTCAAACATTTGAAG
>NW_012026800.1:871762-872771 GCF_000956235.1 Wasmannia auropunctata | reverse complement strand
TGATTTTTTTCATAATATTATAAATTAATTGTAATCTTTAAATATTTTTACAATTAAATTTTGATGTTATAATAAAAAAAGTATTTGAGATTAATAAATTTTGTGTACGTGTTCAGATATAGATACATGTTCAGCCACTGGTACGTTTACCTTACTATAGATTGTAAATTGGGGCGGAAATAGCCTCCAGCTTGTTCAGGATAATTCAGGACATGCTCTAGGCAGCTTCTGATCATGGCTCAGATGCATTTCATATTCCTGAATGGTAAGAATCAATAAGATCCAGATCGACCATGTTGCGTATTCTTAAAAATGTGTTATACTACAGTCGAATCAACGAATCTTCGCGAGTAACTTGTGGGGGCAAAATTTGCGAGAGATTAAACAAAAAATAGAAATCTACATGCCCGGAGAATCCATTTGAAGCGGAAGTATGCCAAGTAAGAAGCCGACATATAAAGATTTTGCTCTCATTTATATCCCAACTGAAACTTAATTCGCGAAACTCTTCTCAACATAAAATACATCTCTATTACGAGGCGTCGTAAATTTTCTAGCAAGAAATTCAAAAAAATGTACATGAATCGAGAAGGTAATCACTCAGAAAATAGGTATACACCTGGACTTTTAACATCAAGACTTCACCGGATTTCGACGAACTTTCTCGGACTACATCGGACTTTAATACGTGTCATTTTAATTATTTCTTCAAAATTCAAATTATGTGGTAAGATTAATAATAATTCAAAGAACGATCATATAGAAGAAATTAATTTGGCTTATCCATACGAAGTCATTGACAATAACTACTTGGAAAGGACGATTTTGTTGAAAGATCTAAAAATTTTGCTAAAAACAGATCTAAAATTAATTTTTTATTGAATCATCAAAATAATTTGTTGAAATGTTAAAACTGATAAGCATTGCAATAAAACGTTTTAATATTCTAGCAATCACTTTGACTTTCGCACAAAATTATTTAGATTATTGAACAAAAATAGATCGGAAG
>NW_012026800.1:868986-871742 GCF_000956235.1 Wasmannia auropunctata | reverse complement strand
GATTCTTTCGCACCATAGCTAACTATTGCTATACTGAACATCATCATGCTCTAAGTTTTATCATACGATTTTAATATTGCCGATGCAATAAATAATTGCTGTTGAATAAAATTGTCATGTATTCGCGATAAATATATCTAACGCGATTTAGCACAAGTTGAATTTTTAAACAAACTTCTTATAGATGGTAGAGTATTTATTACTGCGGTGAGAGACAAGGGTATACCAGTTAGTGTGCTGACGGTAACTGAGAAGCAGGGAGAGGGCGGCCCACTTCTGCGTCCATATCCAGACTGGTCTTGGTATAAAGACGATTGCAAGGGTATTACAGGCGGTGTTTATCAATTAGAAGTAAGCATTTTTCGTTTAAGTAACGAAAATACACTCGATTGCATTTAAACTTAAACGACACGTGTACGTATGTTAAGCCTTATGTCCACGATACTAGAAATCGGTCCTAGTTGTCGGACCGAGAATTGTGTACACGGAAAGAATGATTTTGTTGAAAGGCCTAAAAATTTTGCTAAAAACAGATCTGAAAATAATTTTTTATTGATCATCAAAATAATTTGTTGGAAAGTTAAAACTGATAAGTATTGTTATAAAACATTTTGATATTGTAGCAATCATTTTGACTTTCGCACAAAATTATTTTAATTATTGAACAAAAATTATTTTCAGATCTGCATTCAGCACAATTGTTCTTTCCGTGTAGCAAATCAACTTGCAACTTTTACGGAAAAGCAGCAATTTTATTAGCTCTACAATTCTCAATCCGAAAACTTGGACCGATTTCTATTATAATATCGTATAGACACAAGGTTTTAGGTATTGTAACACTTATATATTACGCTCACAATAATTGTTTGTGTAATAATAAAACGTATAATAATTTGCATTCTTTTTACTATATCAGATTAAATGCAATCATATGTTCTTTGTGGATGATGGCAGAATTGGAGACGACCAAGTATGCTCACCGCAGCTAATGATCTTCGATTTATCAACTGATAAATTGGTTAAACGCATTACCATCCCGATCGACATCGCCCATAATAAAACTGGCACTGGATTGTTATCGTCCGTTGCTGTTTTTGCCCCGCATTGCAGAAATGTGAAGAATAATGCGATTGTTAGTACATTCATTTAAAGAGAAATCGGTTAAGAGAGACAGAAAACATTTTAAAAAAATCACATTATGCATGTATACTTTCTGTGCTTTTACGAATATTACTTATTCGATATGTTGTATTCTACTTTTTAAAGGGACTTTTTAAGCGACTATAATATTGTATTAATCAAATTGCGATTCAGGTATTTATGGCAGATGTGGAAGGTGCTGGTTTAATAGTACATAACGGACGCACATCAAAGCTATGCAGAGTCGAATCGGATTACATGAAACCGACTGAACCTGATTTCGTTTTAGCAAACAAGCGTTACAGTTTCGGCGACACTATCTACGGCCTGACACTCATTGGTAGAGGTAAGTACTTGTCTTTTTTCTTTCTTAACAAGAAGAAAAGATTGTTGATTTATTCATGTGGATTTATTGTATCACAGAGTAAGAGTGTTACGGATTTAACAAGTGACATTTTCCTCTAATCTTTGCGATCATTAACACTTCCGTCTGTTTTAGACTTGTATTATGCTGCTTTGGCGGGAAGTAAAATATATAAGACAGCAATTTCGAACCTAATAGAATGTTCAAAAAAGGATATTAATGAAGCTAACAGAGAAACTCATTTGGCGGGTGCATTAGGAGGTCAGACGGCAATGATAGCATCTGACAGATGTGTATTGTTTTTCAGCGACATTACAAAAACGTCTCTGATGTGTGCGGACGGTACTAAGGAAATTACCTCCAAAAACAAGGTGAGATATCCGAATGCAATTATTTCCTGTGTGCTGGATTATATTTTATAAATTATTTCAAATTTTACAATTATTGTCTTAGCATTTTACGTTTTTATTATTATTTTATCGCAAATAACATTGGTTTTAAGGAACTCATTGTGTCTGACCCAAAACAATTGGAGTTTCCAAGCGGGTTGAAGATTAGAAATGGCGAATTATTGGTCATGTCAAATAGATATCAATTACATGTGATCAATGCATTAGATATAAACGAGGTGAACTTCCGTGTTCTCTCAATGCCCATTACGGAAGTAGAAAGGGATACAAAGTGTTATTCTTCCTGCAATTACTAAGGTATCTTTATATTTTACTTTTTAATATATATTTTAATATATATTGAAATATAGAGGGTATATCTTAAATAGTGTCTACTAATTACATAGCGTTATTTCTTGTAAAAAAACTGAATCGAAAAATCCATTTTTTCTACTACATGGGAAGAATAATTTTGTTGAAAGATCTAAAAATTTTGCTAAAAACAAATCCGAAAATAATTTTTTGTCGATTCATCAAAATAATTTGTTGGAATGTTAAAGCAGATAAGCATTGCTATAAAACGCTTTGATATTCTAGCAATCACTTTGACATTCGCACAAAATCATTTTGATTATTGAACAATAATTATTTTCAGATCTGGATTCAGCAAAATTGTTCTTTCCGTGTATGCTCAATGAAGCGATCACTATTGTATAGTAACTACTGCTTCATTGAGTATTGTAGAAAAAATTAATTCAGGACTTTTCGATTCAATTTTTACAAAGAATAACACTATATATAATTAATGAGCGCTATTTAAGATTTTGTAATAAGATAATGAAAGAAAAATTTTAAGATATTTG
>NW_012026800.1:858653-868363 GCF_000956235.1 Wasmannia auropunctata | reverse complement strand
CGACAAGTTAGTTCTATTAGCAGTATTCGCAATGATTTAATACTTGATTCTTAATACTGGTCTTAGCCAGCATCGACGTCAGCAAATAAATATTCCATTCCGTAGAATCGACGGGAATTCAGTCAATCATCGCGCACTTACTTATGCTAGCGTATATTTCGTAATAAAATAATAATAATGAGACTATAATAATGAAACTTCGTATATATCGCAGACGTAACAACTATAGTTTTTGTCTGAAGACTGGGCGCCGCGCTATTTGGCGCTGACTGGTATTTACTAGATTGCAAATTGGGGCGGAAAAGCTTCCAGCTTGTTCAGGACGATTCAGGACATGCTCTAGGCAGCTTCTGATTACGGCTCAGATGCATTTCATATTCCTGAATGGTAAGAATCGATAAGATCCAGATCGACCTCGTTGCGTATTCCTAAAATGTGCTATACTACAGTCGAATCAACGAATCTTCGCGAGTAACTTGTGGGGGCAAAATTTGCGAGAGATTAAACAAAAAATAGAAATCTCCATGCCCGGAGAATTCATTTAAAGCGGAAATGCCAAGTAAAAAACCGAAACAAATAAAGATTTTATTCTTATTTATATCCCAACTGAAACTTAATTCGCGAAACTCTTCTCGACATAAAATACATCTCTATTACGAGGCGTTGTAAATTTTCTAGCAACAAATTCTAAAAAATGTACATGAATCGAGGAGGTAATCACTCAGAAAATAGGTATACACCTGGACTTTTAACATCAAGACGTCACCGGACTTTGACGGACTTCCTTGGACTTCATTGGACTTTACTGGAATTTTAGGAATTCATTGGACTTTAATACGTGTCATTTTAATTACATCTTCGAAATTCAAATTATGTGGTAAGATTAATAATAATTCAAAGAACGATCATATAGAAGAAATTAATCTGGCTTATCCATACGAAGTCATTGACAATGACTAATTAGAATATACATAATACAATGACCGGATTGCGAAGAGAGACATTGCAATAACACATACTAATAGCGTAATTGCTAGGTGTTTCTCATTATAAAACTATTTTGAAAAATGTGCAAGTCTTCCTATATGTAACACTTATATACTTATGAATCGTGAAAGGTTCCGATTATCGTATTTCTGTCATTCACTGGATTATTTATGTATATTCACAGTATGACTACGAGATCTCATTCCATTTCATTATATAGTATGTGAATTATACAATATAATGTACTTATATAATATAATAATTAATATAGCAAAGCAACGGGGGAAAAGTTGCTTCGAAAGTATATTATTATTCTTCATATTCAAATACTTCGCAAAAATGTAATTTGAACATATTGTTAGTCGAAGTTTAATAAGACTATGCATCAATATGTATATGTAGGAAGGCATAAATTTTACAATTTTTTATCAATTTACAGTTGTATAAATAAATGTAAAAGTTCTTTCTCTTTGTTTATCAACAATGAATCCGCATTGTCGCATCCTTTATAAATGCAAATTCTGCATAAACATATATTATTTATAATATAATTATACCAACATTTATACTAATTGTTCTAGATATGTTATCAATCATTAGAAATTATGTGAAGCGATCCATATATAAATGTCACGTAAATGAGATAGATATAATATATGTATCTCTTATTCTATATAACTGTCAAAAATTCTGAGTTCGATTTAATTAGGCAGCAATTATTTATCGGTGGTAATCTAAATGAGAATATTGTATGTGTGTGTGTGTGCGTGTGTGTGGTCTTAAATTTCCATAATTGACATTGCTCGTAACAAAACTATGGCTTTAGATTATTATCTTGCGTTGCTGCTTTTGTCCCGTATTGCAGAAATGTGAAGAATAATGCAATTGTTAGTGCATTCTTTTAAAGAAAAATTAGTTTTCTATCAGTTAAAAGAAAGAGAAAACATTTTTTAAAAATCACATTGTGCATGTATACTTTTTGTACTTGTACGGATATTAACTATCAATTTTCTTAAAAATTTTGCAAACATAATGTGTAATATGATTGTTAAGACACAAATAAAATATATCTTTCTCTCAAATATTATAAAAGTCTCTCACAAATTCACATCCATCCGATTTAACATATATGTTTTGTTTCAACATTAATTAACATCGTAATCGTAATCTTATAATCTTTGGCTTTTTAATATTATTTTAATATGAAAAATTGAAAGTAAAAAAATTTAAGTAAGGAAATTTATAATTAAATGTAAAACAATTTTTGAATCATTATTTTGGCCAACTATGTACATGACCGACACAGTCTTTCCTGAGATAGTTCTATTAGCAGCGATTCGACACTTGATTCTTAATGCTGATCTTATCCATCACATCAGCAAATAAATATTCCATTCCGTGAAATCGACGGGAATTCAGTCAATCATTGCGCACTTAATTATGTCAGCTTTTCGCAACAAAATAAAAATGAGACTTATACATCGCAAACGTAGCAATTAGCTTTTGTCTGAAGATTGGGCGCGGTGGTATTTGACGCTGGCTTATCGGTATTTACTGTATTGCAAACTGGGGCGGAAATAGTTTCCGGCCTGTTCAGGATGATTATACCACGTGCTAGAGCACGTCTAGGCAGCTTCTGGTCGCGGCCCAGATGCATTTCATATTCCTGAACGGAAGAATCGACAAGATCCAGTCAGTCGCGTTACGTACTCGCAAATGTGCTCTACTACAGCCGGATCAACAAATCTTTGCGAATAATATAAGTTGTGGGAGCGAAATTTGCGAGAGATTAAACAAAAAATAGAACCTTATGTAATAGAAAATTACACGGAAAGAACGATTTTGTTGAAAGGTCTAAAAATTTTGCTGAATATAGATCCGAAGATTAATTCTTGTTGAATCATCAAAAAATTTTGTTGGGATATTAAAAATAATAATAAGTATTGCTATAAAGTTTTGACTTTGCAACAAAATGTTTTTTATTATTGAACAAAAATTATTTTCAGATCTCTGGATCCAGCAAACTTGTTCGTTCCGTGTAGAAAAATAGAAACTTGTCTATTATATATTCCTGGGAAATCAGTATATTTGAGACAAAAGTATGCCAAGTAAGAAGCCGACATAAAAATCTTATTTCCATTTATCCCAACTGAAACTTAATTCGCGAAACTCTTCTCGACGTAAAATACATCTCTATTACGAAGCGCCATAAATTTTCTAGTAAAAGATTCAAAATATGTACGTGAATTCTAAAAGAGTTACTAGTATAGCGACAAATTTTAATTTATGCATGGAAGAACGATTTTGCTGGAAGATCTAAAAATTTTACTAAATACAGATTTGAAAATAATTTTATTGAACTACTAAATAATTTTGTTGAAAATTAAAAGAGATAAGCATTGCTTTAAAACGTTTTGATATTCCAGCTGTTCTAGTAATCAGTTTTTGAATTATTTTGATGTGATCCAACAAAATTATTTTCAGATCTGTAACCAGACAAATTTTTAGTAAACTTTTCAGTAAAATCATTCTTTCCGTATGCCTTTAATTGGTATTATACTACAGGCAATAGGTATATTGTGCACTAATTGCAATTATCTATAAAAATTGAAACGATTAAAACAAAGCGATCTTACGTACGGTGTAACGATCGCGTACAGATGTAGACGACGCACGTGTCTAATTATTGCCATTATTATCCGGCTAATTTGAGTTCGATCGCGTGGTAACGGCCACTTTGAGCGGCGAGCTTGCAAGCGTTTGCCGTGCTATCCTATGCAAGTCAAGGACGGCTGATCGTTACGTAGGTAGAGAATAATGGGCGGACGAGCATCATCGAGGCGGGAATTACATTCCGATAATCAATAAGCTTTTAATTCCGGCAAGCGTCGATTAACCTATGCCCGGTATTTATCGGAGTCGAACATGATATTTATTGGAGTGCGGCGCCGATATTTATCGAGATCGCGACCGCGGTGTTTGTCAACGGACCGTCGGGTCCCGGCCGATGTGTTTGAATCAAAGTCGTCCGACCAATCGCTATCGAAATTATTCCGGCGCGTAAGCGATGCGAACTTTTAACCGTCGATGTAGCGCCACACTCCATTGATTGGCAACAGGGATTCTTTTACCGCGACAAAACTTTGACACTTCTCTCGATAAAAAAACGGAATTTCTTGTATCAACGAGCATGAAAAAATCGCGCTAGAAACTAGTATAATTACACGGAAAGAATAATTCTGCTGAATCCAGGTCTGAAAATAATTTTTGATCAATAATCAAAATAATTTTGTGCAAAAGTCAAAATGATTGCTAGAATATCAAAACGTTCTATAGCAATGCTTATCAGTTTTAACATTCCAACAAATTATTTTGATGATTCAACAAAAAATTATTTTCAGATCTGTATTTAGCAAAATTTTTAGACCTTTCAACAAAATTGTTCTTTCCGTCGTCGTAAGATTAAACAAATCGTTGTAAGATTAAACAATTTTCTATACAAACACATGTAATCGATGTGTATTCATAATGTATGCAATAGGCGTATTGTACCTATAATAAATGCATACATTTTCATTGTCATTTAAAGATAGTTATGTGCGTTTAGAACATCGAAATATAAATTAGTTACAGACAGAATCTGTTTCCGACATATTTAAATTGTTAATTATATATTAAGGTACTATATCCTCTAAGCTGCTTCTAAAAATTACTTATCTATTACTTTTACCATGACCTGAATTATAATCCGACATGTCGGTAAGACAAGTAAGCGGAGAATACAAATCTCATTGAGCTAAAGTCGATTCTTACACGTGCCTACTTCGGAATCGAGGTTCGCGAGAATGGAAAAATGGAAGATTGCACGATGAACCATAAACGACGACTCCTCGCGAAATTGATGGAGGTACGTACTTTTATCGATGTACTCGAAAAAGACAGACAGCTACAACGCTGAAGCGGGCCGGCCCTCGACAGTTTGATACGGTTTACGGTAAACACATTTCGGTGGCAATCACGTCATGGGGCAAGCAAGCAGCAAGCAAGCAAGCAAGCAAGCAAGACTAGTTGAGCCGAAGAGTACGTGATGCTTCCTAGGTTGGGGAAGGTGCGCGAGTGGTCGCTGAAGAGCTCTTAGCCGACCCTTTGTTGTTCCCTGCCATCCCCACTTCCATCATCACGCAAGGGATGACGGTGGGGCTGGTATGGGGGGAGGGGGTTAAAGGGTGGCCTCGCTCTTGGCCAAAGGCCTCTGATTTACTTAGCCTATGGAGTGCTCTCCCAGAGACTCGCTCGCGCCAAGAATACCGTGTACCGAGTGTCCAGCGACTAACGTACGATACTTTAACGTATGTTGAAGATGAATTAGCCGAAAACTCCTAATATCGAGATATCGAGAGCACAATGTGGTATCCGAATTTTTCTCGTATCGCGATTTTGCTGAAAGGCCAAAAAATTTGGATTTAAAAATAATTTTGTTGGAAACTCAAAAATAATAAGCATTGTTGTAAAATGTTTTGATATTCTAGCAATCAATTTGACTGTTTTCAGATCTGTATTCAGTAAAATTTTTAGACCTTCCAGCAAAATCGTTATTTTCGTGTATAATATCAAGGTATTAAATAATCAAATTATACAAATAGATAAGCTAGAAAAAGTTCGAATAAAATTGTCGCGTTATAATAATAAATAAATATAAATCAATAATTTATATAATTTTTAAATTAATTAGAGTATGCTACGTAATTTTAAAATATTACTTATCAAAATATGTGAAAGATAATATTTTTATCAAATTTCTATTTTGCGTAAATATATTTATCCATTTTTACAAATGTATTCTACGTGTAAAATATTTTCCACCTTTTTTTTCATTTATCCTCGTAAGTTTAAATTTTCTATAAATTTTAAGCAATTTGTACACTTCATAATTAATATTCTGTTGCATAATGATACACCAAAATATACCAATAAATGATCAAATCGGTCATCAAATGATGCATTGATAATAAGCTCTATTTTATGAGTTTCATATGTATGTGTTCTTGTACGCACAATAAATCGACGGATGGCTGTACATATTCCAGAATTAAACATTTCGAATAATATCCCAGCCATTTCCATTTCAAGTCATATAACGGATCTATGAGATATACATATATAGTACATATCTCATACCTAATTTTACTATATATATCTCATACCTAATTTTATTATTCTTACGCTATAAAACTTAAATTTTTTTTAATCACAAAAATAAATAAATTCGAATATCAAGCAGTTTATGAGAATCAATAATTCAGGATATTTACTGCAATGGCTACTGTTATCATTAAAAGTTCAAATCTTTATGTAATAATCATTAGGAAAAAATGTTTAATCTTTCGAATTGCTTTTGATATTTCTTACATATTTTTTATCTTGCATTTTATTTCAAAATTAAAATTAAAAAATTATGATTTAACTCATTAAAACGAGCAAATAAAAATATATAAATAATAAGTTATTAACTTTATGATTGTTTCGCGTCGTAATCTAGATTTTCCTCTCACGTTTTCGGTCCTCGTTGTTTCTCGAGGCACTAACACAACATTCATTCGCGAAAACATGCGATTAATTGTGCAATAGCAACGATAGCTTTTCACTCTAATATCGTGCAATGCGGTTAATAAGGGTCACGTCACTGGTTAATTAGAATAGACTGTTTCGAAAATATGTAGCCAAAATTTGATGCATTATATACAAACGTAATGAACACACTTCGGACGTATAAATCTCAAAGTACACGTATTATTAATAAATATACGATACGATGTCACGATTAATACGATATCACTTTTTTTCGTTATTTGAACCCGACATTCGATCCTGGAGTGCGTTCAGGAATTCACGGTATATTATTTTAACCTTATTATTTACCGAATGTATGTACAAGGATAAAATGATATCTAGCTGCATCTGAGTGAAGTTTCTAAACGTAGCCCTGCACATATGTACAGTTGTGGCCATATCCGTTGCGACACTTTTTTCATAGATTTTTTTATGTATATATTTAATATATATAATATACATTTTATAGGTAACTAATATTTTGCAAATGTGAACCACGATGGTGTACTATCTTTAGTATAGAGACAATACTGCACTAATCGTAGTTCGCGTTTGCAAAATATCAGAGCGTTTCAAAACCTATTAAAAAAAGTGTAGCAACGGATATGTCCACGACTATATAAGTTCGCGGTCTCGAAAATAATATGCAAATGACGATCAAAATAGTAGACAAAATATTCTAAGTGTTGAGCATATTCGAGCAGTGATTCGCAATTAATGAATTATCACACCAAAATGTATAACTTCCGTTCATTATTACTTTGAGTGAATAAGTAACTCGCACGAAATAACTGTTTCGACGAACAACCGTCGCGCGTCGTCTCGATTCACGAAAGAAACGATTTTGCTATCAAAAAATTTTGCTGAATCTCAGATCCAAAAATAATTTTTATGGCATATAAAAATAATTTTATTAGAAACTAAAAATGTTGAGCACTGCTATAAAACGTTTTGATATTTTAGCAATCAGTTTGACCTTTTAACAAAATTATTTTGATTGGCCAATAAAATTACTTTCAGATCTGTATCCAGTAAAATTTTTAGATCTTCCAGCAAAATCATTCTTTCCATGTACGTGTGCAAGTTGTTAATCGTGCGCGAATTGGTAGTTATAATGACGAGGAATCGCGATTTGGCTATCTTCAGCATTCATTACGATCGCACCTCAAAGAGTAACGCGCCTCGTCTGTCTCGAGTGTAAGCAAATGATAGCGCGGCGACCTTGCGTGTATACTTACACGTTGTGTACCTATGTATATCGTAAAAGAAAAATAACACCAAGCGCCGAGCGTTGCCACCGGAGCGTTACCATTACAAAATATTCAAAATGAAACAATACGCATGAAAATATTCTCCGTTCTCTTCTATTTCACATAAATGATGTGAACGGGTTATCACAGCACATCTAACGTCCACTCGCTAAGTAATTTTACCCCCGTTTTGATCGAGAAAAGACTTAACGTCAATTTTAACATCATTTTTCAAAATTTCAAAAGATCGTTGATTACAGTATTTGATATTATATAAAAATAATATAATATCAATACTGCATTGGCAAATTTATACAAAAAAAGTGGAATATAATTGATATATTATATAATACAAACGAAGAAGCAGGCAGATGTTAGAAATGATCAATTTTCACAATAGCGTTTCTCTAAGAGTACTTGTGTAATTCTTACTCAGTAGTAAAAATACTTGATACTTAAAAAAAAAAGACAATTTGCGTAATGCATATCATCAGCATAATGTAGTACATATAAGTACTTATGCAAATTAATCATTATTAATACTTTTTTGTTTAATTTTTATATTCCGGAAAGAAATCCGAAAGAAATGAAATTGCGTAATTTTAATAAATCGATAATTGTGATTTTAATAAGGGAAGAAGATGAGATTAAATCGCCGCAAAAAGATGCGGCAACTTAATCTCGTTTGCTCGATTTATGAGAATCACACAATTTTATTACTCTCGAGAGATATAAAAAATTAAAAAAGTAATAATAATAATAAATTAATTTCCATATTTTTTTCAATCAAGATTTCTAAGATAGACACAATTTCTCCAATAATTAATATCTAATAATTTTAGTTGTAGTTTAATTGATTCAAATTTTTATTTAGAACTGGAACTACTTCAAATAAGTTTATGTGACAAATAAAATTTGCCATTAATCAATTTATCAATAATATTATCGTAATACCAACAAATAAGAAATCAAAGAAACAAAATTAGCTAATGACGAGCAAGGGAAATTAATATAATAACAAACGACAAATCGATACAAAGTAAACGTATAAATTTATATGACATGATTGAAGTAAATTTCGCAATTCTGATTTTTCTCCGTTAACAATGTGGCAACATATAATATAATGTTTCGAGATATATTAAAGGGAAGGAAGCTAGCGACGGCAACCGGAAATTCGCCACAGAGGAGATGAAGAGGCAGAGGGAAGAAGGCAAGGAGGCTAGACAACCCTTTCGCTCGGGTAAGAAACTCAGAAAGAGGAAAAGAATATCACCGAGTCGGCGCCCTTTGTTTTTCTCGCGCATCTAACGAGGATTTACCGCTGTTACAACTACCCGCGTTCTCGGCAGTCGCCACCATCACCGGCGCGGCATTCGGTGTGAAGATCTCTCGATGCCGGGGAAAAACGCGGTATCTCGGTTCCGGCAGGAGTCGTAAGGATAAAGCAACGACGCTGTCTCCCGCAGGAACCAATTTAGGTACGCGCTCGCGGACAGATTTAAATCAAATCAGCTCCTCGCCGCTATATACGCGAAAATTAATCCGCGACGAGCCGCCCTCCGAGTCTTCCTCTCGGAAAAATGGTGGCATTGCGCAAATTCTTAATTTTATGATTTAAATCGTTATAATCGAATAGTTATCATTTATTACCCCATATTTAACGGCGGTTGATGTTAAGCCACTTCTCTTCGATAATGGATTTGAAAGAGAAGTAATTTGCAACAAGAATAAAGTCCTACACGGAAAGAACAATTTTGCTGAATCCAGATCTGAAAATAATTTTTGTTCAATAGTCAAAATTATTTTGTGCGAAAGTCAAAATAATTGCTAAAATATCAAAACGTTTTATAGCAATACTTA
>NW_012026800.1:839163-858580 GCF_000956235.1 Wasmannia auropunctata | reverse complement strand
TTAACATTCCAACAAATTATTTTCATGATTTAATAAAAAATTATTTTCAGATCTGTTTTTAGCAAAATTTTTAGGTCTTTCAACAAAATCGTTCTTTCCGTGTACGAATTTGGTCATTTCTTCATATTCCTTTTTCACTCATATTTTCTTTTCAAAGTAAAAAAAATAAAAGAAAAAATAATAACCGTAAAACAGTCGAAATTAATTATTAATTATTCAACGTCAAAATTAGTTCTGAATTATTATTTAATTATTTATATTATTATTTTTTTTAAAGGGGTAGTACATTTTGAAATAAAGATTTTTTTGAGCTTAGATTGCGGGAAAAGTATAAATACGATCACTTGTAATTTGGTACGTTATTAATGCATATATTAAACTTGTTATGTTTCAAATTTTATTGAAAAATTAATCTCTCGAGGAAATACAGCAAACCGCGTAAAACGTGCAATGATAAACGGTGTACATGATTCCGCCATTTTGGTTATTTTGAAACAAAAAATCGAAATAGTTTCATAAATTAAAACTCCCTATCGTCCGACCGACGATTTTGTTGATAACATTTTCAGTTTCCAAAATACAATAACAATTATAATGTCAAAAAATTTGTTAAAAATTTAAACATGTTTATTTCCGTCAATTTTCAAAAAAAATGAAATAAAACTCGGTCAGACAATAGAGAGTAGGGGGTTTCCCTAACGACGGACGGCACCTAATACCGGACATTAACTATATCTGTACGCGTAAACCGTAGAAAGGATTCCCCTCTATGGTTTACGCGGAAAAATGGTAGCGATTCAACTATATTACAAATACAGCTAATGTCCGGTGTTAGGTGCCGTCCGTCATTAAGGAAACTCCTCCTACATTTTAATTTATGAAATTCGATTTTTTGTTTCAGAATAACTAAAATAGTGGAATCATGTACACCGTTTACCAATACGGAAAGAACGATTTTGTTGAAAGGTCTAAAAGTTTTGCTAAATACAGATCTGAAAATAATTTTTTATTGAATCATCAAAATAATTTGTTGGAATATTAAAACTGATAAGCATTGCTGTTTTGATATTCCAGCAATCATTTTGACTTTCGCACAAAATTATTTTGATTATTGAACAAAAATTATTTTCAGATCTGGATTTAGCAAAATTGTTCTTTCCGTGAGTGTACGTTTTACGCGAATTGCTGTATTTCCTTGAGAGATTAATATTTTTCGATAAAATTTGAAACATAACAAGTTTAATATCTATATGTATTAATAATAAAGTGCCAAGTTACGTACGGGGATCGTATTTATACTTTTCCTGCAATCCAAGCTCAAAAAATCTTTATTTCAAAATGTACTATCCCCTTAATTTAAGCTACATCTGTTACATTATTTTTAGAAATATGTATCCAGAATATGACAACGCAAATCCACCTATCTAGTTATTTATATTAATTCTCTCTCTCTCTCTTTCTCTCGACTTTTTATTATTCAATTATTTCACCTAATTACTCGCGTATGATTTTTCAAATCCATCGACGCTCGTCAACGTTCGAAAGCAACGTGTGGCCGAGGGTGAAATCTCTCGATTTATCGGCGCACTCATCCCCGAGTTGCATCGACAATCTCGACTGATTCGAAAGTCTGCGGCGCGCGAAGGAACAAGTAGAAAAGGACGACGGCGATCGCGACCTGGAGCGGCGCGACGAGGCGAAAGAAGCCTTGATATATCCGCCAAACACAAGGGCGCCGAACACCTCGGCAGGATTTATCGGGGCTGCAGATAATGGATGGCTTCGCGCAGCCACCGAGGACCGGCCGCTTTTTTAAATAATACAACGCAAAACGCTTGAAAAATTCCTGGCTCTCGCGATAATCGTCTGGCTATTCCGAACGAACGGCGGACGAATATAAAGGAAATTATTTAATAGAAATGATGAGTTTCGTTTGTTAAGCGAAGCCGTGTAAACGTTGCAATCTCGATACACTTGTCGCATTATTCATTGCTTTCGCGATAAAAAAAAAGAGTTATCGTTGTCGAACAAATTTTTAAAAACCCATTCAAAGCTATACATGGAAAGAACGATTTTGTTGGAAGGTCTATAAAAATTTTGCTGAACACAGATCTGAAAATAATTCTTGTTGGACCATTAAAATAATTTCATTGAAAAGTTAAAAATGATAAGCATATTGCTATAAAACGTTTTGATATTCTAGCAATCAGTTTGACTTTCCAACAAAATTATTTTGATCGTTCAAGAAAAATTATTTTCAGATCTGTATCCAGCAAAATCTTTCCGAGTTCATAAAAAGCTCGAGATGATACGCTAAGCGACTAGCAATAAGAAAATTTGCGAACCTTTTGCAATCTTTGTATAATAGGTATATTATAATCAACAATAAATACACGATGCGCGAAAATGCGCTTTAATTATCAAGATGAAAAATTCTGACGGTATATAGGACATTTCGCGTAACGAATGTGCATGAAATGTCAAAAGAGAACACGACTATTTCAACGTAAAGATATCAAAGAGCGTAGTTATATACGGCAGTAGCGACGAAACTCAAAGGATTTCGGCGACTTGGGCTTCAGGTGTAGCACAGTGACGACAGCTTAACAGCCTTAACCGGCTTTCCAGAGTAAATTTACCTCTGGAAAGTAGATTTACACTAAGATTTAAGGGGAAGCAAGGAACGGCCGGCGCGGCGCGTCGAGGCGGACGAGCACCGCGAGACAAAAACCGCGGAGGCACCGTCGTCGGATTGGATCCACTGCGGGAATGTATTTAATTCGATTGGCCTTTGCCGCCTCCGTCGCCGTCGCTGCCGCCGTTGGACCTTCAAGCGAGGAGGGCGAGAAGAGCGGAGTGGCTTTTATGGGGGAGGGGGAAGGGGAGGGAACCTCTGTTTCCGCCGGAAATGAGGCCCTTGCTGCCGTGCCGCATCGCCCCGCGTCAGCGACCTACTCTCCCTATCAGCCTCTTCTCCTCTCCTCCCCTCCTCGTCGCCCTTCCTCGCTGTCGTCGTCGAGGATGAAAATCGTATTTATATCCCATCTCTCGCGTGCCCAGGTAAATATTACGAGCGAGAGTGTACGTACACCTGTCGCTACGAGCTATGACAAGCGAGATCCACGACGCCGAAAAATCGACGCTCTCATCGCGACGCTATACTCTCGACATGCCGACCTGGCCGCGCGCTTAGACATATATATTTTTGCACTCGCAAATTTCGAACATAGCAACGAGAAATTGAATCAACAAGACCAGAAATTATTCCGATTTGCTTGTAAGAGAGGTGTGTTAGTAGTTTGCATTTGGGATTAAAAATTACTAATGAGTTTAAAATTAAAAAGTAATAATTAAATATCCTGAACAAAAAAGTTAAATTTTAATGCCGCCGTAAAAATGACTTTTATATATGAATTGAGAAAAATTAATTTATACACGGAAAGAACGATTTTGCTGGATACAAATCTGAAAATAATTTTTGTCAAACCAGAATAATTTTGTTGGAAAGTCAGAAATTATAAGCGAAACTATAAAACGTTTTGATATTCTAATCAGTTTGATTCTTCCCAACAAAATTATTTTGACGATCCAACAAGAATTATTTTCAGATCTGTATCCAGCAAAATCGTTCTTTCCATGTATAACTGCGATTATTTAGATACTCAGAATTTGATCAAATGCTATTTCTTCACGGAAAAATTTTGCTGGAAGGTCTAAAAATTTTGCTGGATACAGATCTGAAAATAATTCTTGTTGAATCATCAAAATAACTTTTATGGAAAGTCCAACCGGTTGCTAGAATATCAAAATGTTATACAGCAATGCATATATCATTTTTGAGTCTCCAACAAAATTATTTCGATGATCCAATCAATTTATTTTTAGATCGAAATTTTTGGACCTTTCAGCAAAATCGTTCTCATATCGCATATAACTATAATAAAAATGTATAAGGTTGATAGTTATTTTACTTATAATGTAGTATATTAGTGATACACATATCTTAGAAAAAGCAACGACAAGAATATTTATGAATTAGAAACTTCTGTCTTGTCAAAATTAAATATCTTGACGATATTGCACACTTTGCATGTATATACATGACTACTTAATTTTCCTTCCTATCATTCTATTTAATTTTCCTTCTATTGTATCTTTCTAACATTCAAAAAATTCGAGAGGTTAGATTAATTCCAACGGGTAATTTCGCGACGCAGTGCAATATTGCCGTATCTCTCTCTGTCTCGAAACGTCCGCGTTCGCAGACCGGGCGTATTTTATTTCTCATTACGAACGTAAATTAATTCGAACTCTGACATAAAGTAATATAAAATCCGTCCAATGATCCGATCAACCGATCGACCGGACCACCAACGGGCGCTTGCCATTAGATGCGCGCCTTCTTCGAGGGGGAGTTCGGACTGAGGGTGATCTCGCTCTCCCCTCCCGCTCCTCCGGTTACCTTCCCTTGCCTGACTATTCATAAGCTCTCTTAGAGCAGGTGCGGACTGCGCTCCTTTTCTCCCTCCACGTTTTACTTTTTTTTTTGTTTCTATCCCGCGCACGAATCCTCGAATAAGGCGACGGGATCTCTAGAGCCAGACGGCAGAGAATCGAGGTGGAAGAAGCTTACCATTGCTCTCTCTATAGGCGGATGTCGACTCTGGCTCTCCCCCTCTCTCTCTCTCTCTTTCTCCCTCCTGCCCGGCTGGCTCCTGCGAGATGTAATTTTCGCTGTATGCCGAGATTAGAAGCCGGCTCGTCGGGGCCTACACCCCCCTTCACCGCCCGCCTGATAAGTATTGCCTGCCCTGCGCCAGTCTCCTGCTGAATGCCCTAGAACTGGAAAAGGGATTCGAGAGATGATCTCGGTACGATCGATCGGCCTTACGTACGTGACGTCACGAGCAACGAGTGCCCGTTATATCTCGTTAAGGAGCTACGTATCCGCATATAGGCGCGGATTTAGCGGAATCGCCTTGAGCGTAATGAAGATCTGCTACACCGAGCTATGTTAAATAAATGTCATTGCTATTAATACATCTTGAGGCGTGTGCCGCATTATAAGAGCCGTATGATTTATCTTGTTTAAATAAAGTCGTGAAAAATTGAGGGCAATAAAGATTTATACGTGTAAAATATTCTTTGATTCGCGTAAAAGATCGACGAAAGTTCTCTGCCGGGCGATTCGCATTAGAATTAAAATCATTGGATGAAGAGGAGTGTGCGGTGTAAGAGTGGGACGCGATTCAAAGGTAAAAAGAGTTCGTCGCTTTTACTCCCCCCCCCCTCATTCTCCCTTCATATTCACGTCGAGTCGTTCTTGCGGGACGAAACTTTTGCCAGATAAAATCTCTAAAAGAGATCGGATAATCAGATTAATCAAAGTTACGGTTAAAAGAATTCTTATCATAAAAAAGAACGCGAATAATTAATACAATGCCAAGACGCGATAGAGTGCTTGATAAACTATATCTTTCATAAAAAATATTTAAAAAAATATTAAAATTAAAACATTCGCGTCGAGAGATAATTTATTGTTTCGCAGTACTCCAGTTTCAACGAAATGATCATTTAAATAACAGTCACAAATGATGCGAATAAATTAGAAATGCGCTATCATTTTCATTTTATTACATGAGACTTATGACCTATAAAATACATACTTCGTAATTTCACGAAACTTGCGAAATGAATTAACTGTACATCTATTACTAATTGAGATTTTGTCTGTTGATAATATAAAAAAAAAAGAACTAAAAAAAATGTACATTTGACTATTATTTGGTATTTTTTTTACCACTTTCTTTTTTGCTTATATACTTATCGCTATTCCACATGAAAAAATAATATCCCATTTATATTTTCATAAACAGCTGAATAAAGAGAAACTGAAGTTGAATATATCCAATTAATGACCATATCTGTGAACAGAAATGACAAAATTGTTATACATAATGCATAACTATCTAATTATCTTAAAAACAATTAACAAATCAGATACAAACTTTATTAAAAATATATATTTACATATTCTTTTAAATTTAATATCTTAATATTCTTAATTTTACATTTAAAGAAAGTAGTAAATAGGAAAATAAGGAAATAATATATATATAATGTTATGTATATATATATATATATATATATATATATATATATACATATCTAAAGAAAATAAATACGATAAAAACATAACATTATATATATTATTTACTTAGTGTCCTATTTACTTTCTGTAAATGTAAAATTAAGAATATTAAGATATTATTATACTATTTGGATATGCTTATTTTCCTATATATATATGACGAAACTCTTATCAAAATTTTGCAAGCGAAGCTCTACTTACTTTTGAAACTCCCATTCACGATTATCAAGTGGACAGACCTGTCGCGTTTTCAGCCAACGGGAAATACAGTGAAAGTGAAAGGCGTGCTAAAAGCATAAGATACAATTGGTAAGATCCAAATGAAGATTTAACGATACGAATATCATGATACCGCAATGTCGAACATACATTGCATACACCCCAGGCTACCGTGCACTCCTCACTGGTGGCAGACGCCTGGTTCGCTTGGCATTCGATACACAAGTCCATGATGTGATTACGGCAAATGGCGCAATTGTCCACAACGATATCTGAAAGATAACGAGGAGAAATGGATTAGAGAGAGAGCCTCTCGCTGTACTTATGTTATGCTTCGAGGGCACTTCGAACTGCTTCGCCACGTAGGAGCGATACTCGATCGTGATTCTTACCCCAGGCCCATAGTGCCACTGCGTTCCACTGAAACGGAGACAATCACATTTAAGTCGAGCGAGAAAAGGATAACAGATTATAACAGACACGCGGTGGAGCGAATGACAAAGCGCAAACGAGGTTAGGAATTGACATTCGCACGCCGCGCGGTGACCGCGAGCGCGATCGATCGCGCCGATCGCGCGTGACTCGCACACGCCTGTCCACGCTCACCTTCTTCACTTCGAAACGCTTCTTCTCGCCTTTCCCGCTGCTGGAGGTCGGCAGCTCGCACTCGTCATCGTCGATCTCCATAGTCGTCGCCATTTTTCAATTTTGAAGCGTCGCGTCGTTGGCCGCGTTGAAAAGGTCGGGCGTTGGGCATCGAACTTACATGCCGTACACGAGGTATTAACACACAGCCGACACGGGTATCAAACGTCGAGCGGATGGCGCTATTGGCGCTGCCGGACGCGCGGTTCTTATCGACAAGCCCGCGCTGGAAGGGCCACCGATAGCACCTTCCGAGGGTCAATTCGACCGAGGAGAGGATCGTGTCCGCGCGTCGGCGCGTCTCGACGGAATAATGTATATACTTGCCCGACGAGTAATTTGGAAGAAAAGAAAAATGGGACGCGACTACGCGTCGATATACTCGCAATCGCTTCAATAGTATAACTGCGTGAACATATATATCGATTGCGACACTTTTTTTAATAGCTGTTTCGAAACGCACTAATATTTTGTACTGTCTCTAAATTATTAAATACACCATCGTGGTTCGAATTTACAAAATATTAGCTATCTAAAGTTAGTTATACCTTGGCCTCATCCTGACTATTATATTATAGTTACCTATAAAATATATATCAAATATATTATAAAAACCTATGAAAAAAAGTGTCGCAACCGATACGTCCACGCAGTTTACACATCTAGCTTTGACAACGAATAATTAATTATATATATATGAAAGATTCCCTTTTTTTTCCACACTGCAGGAGCAAACAATCCTGTTCGTCATATGAGCCTGTATACTCAAAAACAATTCGCACGTAATCGAGACTGGAATTCAGACGTACAAATTTAGCACAGGAAATTAATATAATATATATTTTACACATATAAGTGCGCGCACACGCACACACACACGCTCCATGACCACGCCATAAATATATATATATGTTACGCAAATGTTTGATTTTTGGCAAATATACATATGTATATATGAGACAGACACGAGGAACAATATATATTCCTCGCCGTATTCAGATACTTAAAATATTCACTCGACAAAAATGTTAATTTGTGGCAATATAGAAAGATCCACTCACCACAACCGCGCGCGCTCGGAAAGTTCTTGGCGCCAAGTTCGCTGTCGATCTGCTCGGATCGCGAAAGTCTCCTCATGCTCGGAGACGCGAGAAGCGCGGACAATTACGCGACACGACGAGCGCTCCTGATATTCACTCGGTACTCCTGAACGCGAATCTACCCGCGGCGCTCGCTTCCGGCGAGAAAATCCTACCGAATCGTACGAAAAATCACGGAGCTACCACGCAATCGAACGCGAAGGTCGCGAGACAATATGGCGGCGCGTTTCGCGAATCCGCCAGCAGTGCTGGCGGCGCTGGCGGCGCTGGCGCGCAACGACGACGCGACGCTTGAGAAAATTCGGAATTCACTCACGTTTAATTTCCTCGTCCATTTCGACGTTGCATCGAACGGCACGCCGTGGGATATCTGTCGACGTACATCCCACGGCGATATATCGTCCTTCCTGTCCATAAAGAGCGAACTAGGAAACTGGAAAGATCGCCAGTATAAGAAAAGAAAATCGAACTCGCAACTCCGAAAATGAAAGCCCCATTTTACGAGTCGACGATAGCAATCCATAGACGCGCATAAATACTTACGACGTATTCGACGTGGGACGTTCGCTGCCGCGCAAATCGATATTTCGCGGCGGGCGACACTTTCCTCCGATTCTTTGGCTTCCGCGCTCCTTTCAAGATCCAGGACATCCACAGCCGCCGAAACTCCGGGCACTCCGGCCGCGAAATGTGCGGCGCAGGCGCACGCGTGCCTCTTCAGGGGAGTATCGCAATGACCGTGTCGCAGCGGGCGGTAGGCGGGAGAGGAGAGGCCAGCGTGAAGTTGGCAGCACTGGCCGGCTGGAAAATGGCGTCGCTGTCTCGCCATACCGACGGTATACGGGCGACGAGGAACGTGCTCTCGCGGCGTCACTGGCGCGTCGCGTCTAACATGTAAATAGCGCAACGACGGGTCGCGTACGGTCGTGATAAACGGATCGCCAGCCCGTCCTGCCATCGCCGTGACGTTCTGCCGTGCACCCCGATGAGATTCCGGTGATACGTTTCTAGCTGCGTGTCCGCAATGGCCGACGACTCCGCACCGCTGCCGAAGAGGCGCCAATTGGTAAACAAAGAGCGCGCGCGAATCCGGCGTCGTCCGTCGCCGTCGGCGACCGTCGGCGACGGGCGACGACGCCGATCGTCGGACAGTGGGCGTCGGGCGTTCCTCGCGCGACGCGGCACTCGACGCGGCCTCCCACCACGTGCTCGCCTCATCATCACGCGTTGTTGTTGTCCGTACTTGCAGCGCGAGCGAACCAGGAAGCTGTACACGGACGACTGGACCATAGGCGACGAGGAGATCGAGGGTCGCAGGACCTTTCAGCTGGACGAGAAGATCGAGGGCGAGAGGTACGACCTGAGCAACTTCAGCGGCCTCTTCCGCGAGATGACCGGGCCAGAGCTGAATTTGACGTTTCTGCAGAAGCACGGACTGCAGATACCGCTGCTGTTCAGGGAGAAGTCCGGGCTGGGTCTGCGAGTACCCAGCACCAACTTCTCCGTCAACGACGTCAGAACCTGCGTGGGTAAGTTCCTCAAGTACCTGCGAGAGCAAGAATGAACAGTCGCTTGACAGATATTAATGGGCGCTTTCCATTCAGTGACACACAAGTCGAGACACTAACGTCATTCTATCCTTCTTGGCATTTAGCGAGTGACACAAAGACAAAGTGATACTTGTGTCGGCTTGTGTCGCTAAATGGAAAGCATCCAATGTGTTGTATAACGCGTTGTTTGTTCGACAGGTTCTAAGAGAGTGCTGGACGTTATGGATGTTAATACTCAGAAGAACGAAGATATGACTATGAAGGAATGGCAAAAGTATTACGAGGATCCTAACAAAGAACGTTTGTTAAATGTGATCTCATTAGAATTTAGTCACACCAAGTTAGAGAATTACGTACAATCTCCTACGCTAGTGCGGCAAGTAGATTGGGTGGACGTGGTGTGGCCGAGGCATCTGAAGGAGTCTCAGGTGGAATCTACCAATCTTCTGGAAGACATGATGTATCCGAAGGTGCAGAAGTACTGCCTGATGTCGGTGAAGGGCTGCTATACCGACTTTCACGTCGACTTTGGCGGTACGAGCGTGTGGTATCACATTCTGCGCGGCGGCAAAATCTTTTGGCTGATCCCACCCACCGAGAAGAACTTGGCTCTCTATCAGGAGTGGGTGTTGAGCGGCAAACAGTCGGACGTGTTCTTCGGCGATATGGTAGACAGATGCGGCAGGATAAGCCTGACGGCCGGTATGACGCTGTTCATACCCACCGGCTGGATACACGCGGTTTACACGCCTCAGGACTCTCTGGTCTTCGGTGGAAATTTCCTTCACAGTTTCGGCATAGAGAAGCAATTGAAAGTGGCACAAGTGGAGGAGCATACAAAAGTACCACAGAAATTCCGATATCCATTCTTTACCGAAATGTTGTGGTAAGAGCAAAAGAAAAAATATATTTTATATTGAATACGATATAATATTATTAATTACATATAATACTTTTTGTATTATAAATGTATATTGCAAAAGTATCGTAATATTCGCAGGTACGTCCTCGAAAGATACGTGCACGTACTGTTGGGTAGAAGTCACTTGGATATAACTGAGACACAGCGACAGCACTTGGTCCCGCAGCATCACCAGCACGTACATATCACGGAGTACGAGTTACACGGCTTGAAAGCCATAGTGATGTATCTACACTCATTGCCGTCGACAAAGAAGAACGTTCCGGATCTGATACGCGATCCGGTCGCACTTATTCACGATGTTCGATGCTTGGTGGAGAAGCACAGGCACGACAATGCAGAAGCGGCTGTGACAGGCACTCCTGTGCTACCGCCGCCACCGCCACCCTTGAGCATCGTTGACAGGGTATCTATCATTCGCTACATCGAATTGAAACAAATTACGTTTGAATGTCTTATGTTAATTTTTTTTGTTCTGTTTTTCTTTTAGGAGCGCATCAGAGTAACGAGAAAAGGTTTTGTAAAATCGCAGAGACATCATTCAGACAAGTCCGAGAGAGCATTTCCGCGCAGGAGACGCACTAGATGCAAAAAGTGTGAGGCTTGCACCAGACAGGATTGTCGAGAATGCGTATTTTGCCAAGACATGGTTAAATTCGGTGGTAGCGGCCGCGCTAAACAAACATGCCTTATGCGCCAATGTCTTAGACCCATGCTTCCCGTCACATCATCTTGTAAGGTCTGTCAATTGGATGGCTGGAAGCAATCACCTGCACCATTGACGGGTATATATATAATTTTCAATCAATTAAACACAACTTCATTTCGTAAATTTTTTTTAACTGGACGTTTCTGAACGTATCTCGAGTTCTTTATTTACTACAAAAATTTGTTGTTTATCATTAAAATAATTATTAATTTCTGTACATTATAATGTTATATTTTCAAATTTGAGAATTTTATATTCTACGATCCATATTCATATCTTACTTTTACCGATAAATGTATTTTTAGATATGCATTTAACACATTGCATTTATAATTAACTATATAGAATCTTAGAAATAAATCAATTACATATGTAAGCAAGATGTGATTTATGGATCTAAGTCTTTGTATCAGGTTTAAAATTTAGCTTGCATGCTTGTATCTTTTCATCGTCACATTGAATGAGATGAATTTAAATAGTTCCATCCCTCCATTGTCTCGCTGAGCGAGACAGAGAAAACAAAAAGAATTTGCTAGAATTCTGCTCAGTGACTGATTGCTCTTGCATCTATTATTTTTTTGAATTATTTTTTTGCTATTTGAATTATACTATTTCTTTAAATTATTTTTTGTGTGTTTTCTCTCTGTTTTCGCTCAGCGAGACGATGGAGGGATGGAAATATTTAAATTCCCGAGCTAGGTGTTTGATAGGCCTATTTTATATTGATTTAAGTTATATGTATATGTAATTTAAATCCCTTTCTTGACATAAAAATGTTTGAATAATTGCAGGTAAATTTTTGCCCACAACACCATCTACTTTGATGGAATGTTCAATCTGCTTCGACATCGTACATCCAGAATGCATAGGTTTGAACTTCAAGGAAATCACCGTCAGTGATGATTTGCCAAACAGTTGGGAATGCCCACAGTGCTGTGAACGAGGCCGTAACGTGGAATGTCGGCCGCGTCATCCAAGAGGCCGCACGCGAAAGCTATCGGTGTCCAGCGCGGCCTCCTCAGCGCCGACCACGGATTCCGAGCGGGCTATGACACCGAGCAAACAGTCGAGGCTTGATCCTAATGACGTATGTAAAAATTCTCTCGCATAGAAATTATTTAAAAAAAATCGTACAAGCGGAATAATTTTTGCGTATTTTCGCGTGATTGTATCTTGTAGATAGCATAAGCCGCGTTGTATAGAGCGTTGCTGTATACATTTCGCGTGCTTTATTTTCCTCAGGCGTGGAATGATTCGCCCGGGGAGCCAGCCGAAGGTGAACAGAGAATGAGTCAACAGCGCACCCAGTTAGCTATGCAGCTGATCGCCTCGAGCAGTAGATCCTTGGCGAGACCGCACGTGGTGGTGAGGCCGGCACCGCCGCTGCCGCCGCCGCCTATCCAAGAAACGGACGGCGAGCCGAACGAATTGGTGTGCAACAAGACGGTGATGCTCGCGGTATTTCGATTCCTCAACGTGAAGGATCTGCTTAATTGTGCCTTGGTTTGCCGTGCCTGGGCAAGATACAGTATAGATCCGTGTCTGTGGAAGAAGCTCGACATGTCGCACTATAATCTTCGTTCCTTACACTTGACGGTTATCATCCGACGGCAGCCCGAGTGTCTTTCGCTGGACTGGACGAATATCAATAAGATACAATTGGCCTGGCTGCTGAATAGGTTGCCGCAATTACGGACATTGTCCCTTCAGGGCTGTACTTGGGCCGACGTTCGTGCTCTGAAGAGTTGCAGCTGTCCGCCTCTGGAAAAGCTGAATCTAAGTTACGTTACCTCATTGAACGACGCTGTTTTGCAAGAAATTCTGGACTCACCAACGGACTCGAGGCCCGGCCTTATTGACAAGACATCGCGATTGAAGCATCTCAAGCATCTGTCTTTAGCCGGATGCGATCTCACGGATCGAGGAGTGAGATGTATAGTTCAACATCTGGCGGATCTTGAAACCTTAGACCTCTCCTCGATCGGCAGGCTTACCGACTCCGGAGTGGCTCACCTGATGTCACTGTCAAGTCTGGCGTCGCTGAACCTAGCGAACTGCAAGTTGCTCACCGAAATGACTCTCGATCACCTGACGAGATGTAAGGCGCTGAAACGCCTGGATCTGCGACACACGACCCAAGTATCGACGCAAGCTGTCATTAAGTTCGCTGCCAAGAGCGAGCACAATTTGCATGTAACGGACGTCAAGCTGGTGGAGGAGAAGAAGAAGGTCAAAACCGAGATCAAAACCGAATTCATGGACACGTGAAAGAGCATGGCGTTCACATGCCAACTATTGTTCAGTGCAATCCGGTTATCGTTGCGTAAGAACACCGTTTACAGAGAAATTAGAACCATAATAGTACCACATGCTACGATCAGCGATTATTTATTTTGCATGAGAGAATCTATAGGCATCGTTACAGTGCATCCTTATGATGCAACAGAAAGGACCTGATTAGCATAGAATTTCTATTCGGATAACATTTACTTTTATCAATATAAGATCAAACGCAATTTTAACAAGAACGATTCCTTCGCAACTTGAATTTCTTATTATTCTTTTCATTTTTCTTATTACAGACACTTATCTATTCGATCGTGTGATTTGTAGTATATCATATTTACATGTTTTCCGAAATCATTGACTATAACTTTAGAAATAAATGCTTTGATTTATTTTAAAATGATTTTTTTTTTGCAACAATTGGAGGAGATATTATTTATTACAGTTTTGTAATTTTTTGTATATCTTTTGTATATCTAAATCTCAAATTCAAGTTTTATTAAACTCTATTAAATTAATTTAAAAAAATGTAATTTTGTTATTTATTTGGCATCTCTTTAATTTAATTTGGAAAATTAACTTCACGAATTTGTCATTTAAGAAACATTCATTTGGAATATATGCTTGTGCATATATACACATAAGACATATGTTGTAATAAATATGTAAATACACATATCTGCATTTATTTTATAAATTCAATTTGCTTAAATCTCGAAACTGCAAAGAAATAATGTACAATATTGATATAGAAATGACGTTTCTTCGATCATTATTCTCTCTCTTTCTCTCTCTCTCTCTCTCTCTCTCTCTCTCTCTCTCTTTCGCACTATAAATACTTCATAAAGATATTATTTTAGCTTTTCTTTTTCTTTACTGAACGTTATGTAGCAGGTTGCAAAGGTAGATCGTATAAAATTGGAAAAGTTTATGAAAATGGTATGTAGGAATTCTGTCGAGTCATTGTGCACAGAAGCAGTATTTTTTGCATAGGTTGTGAAGATAGAAAGTTCTCGAAAATAAGTATTTCTTTCGCACGAATGTCCGAATAAATTTCGATCGAAAATTTATTACAAAAACGATGTCTGTAATTACACACATACACACACATATATAAATATATACACACATACTTACCTGCAGACATGCATTAAAACATGTATTGAAATCGACTGTATCGTTTCATAACATTAGTCCGGTGATTTTACGTGATAATCGAAGATAGCGTGTACATGCTTTGAATTTTTATTCCCGAATTGATTTGCATCCCGTGATGTTCTGTGCAAGCCAATGTATATATACCTGCTTTTTATGTATATGCATGTTTTATTTGTACGTTTTCTTTCTACTTTCCGACCCCCTTCTTAAGTGTTCGACGATCGATTTCATGTAAAGACCGCAGGAATGATAAGTGAATTAGGTATTGACTCAAGTGCCATCGTGCATCTCGTGAAATTGTCCATTCTCTTCGTTATGTTCCAACACGTTAAATAACGAATTCGTTGCGATCACGCCTATCGTTTGTATCATAATATTTTGAAGAAGGTATTATAGTGGCAAGCACACACCGTTCTCACGGAGTTGTCGCTATTCTTGCGCTGAATACATTATCGCGAGCGAAAGTTCTCATTTCTTTATTTTTACATAATTAAAGTTTCTTTCAGCAATTTAAAATAAAAACGAAATCGCCACGATGTAATACATTGTATTATACATGTAATCCATGGAGAGCAATAGCGATCTCTAATTCCCAAATATAATTTTGATTTGTAAAAGGCAATTAATTTTTCCCCTCCCTCTATCGTAATTTTTCCCCAATTTAAGATAGAAATGATACATCAGCTTCTTGCTCGAAAAGTTCCAAAACAAATTTATTATCGAGAATAATGACTTTTCCAAACAAAGGTATAAAAATGTCTTACGTATATTGAAACTATTGCACGAATTTGGTGAGATATATTAGGTAAATTTTTATTTGAGAATTCGCGCGCAGATATTACGTGCAGCTTATTTGAAGTTATATCAATATTTGGTTTATATAAAGTCGATATATTTGTATATATCTCGTTTTGAATAACAACAAATAATAAAAGGTAGAAAGGAAGAGAGAAACAATGAAGGGAGAAAGAAACAAAATGTAACGCAAAAATTTCAAATTTAATCAATTATTTATCGATTGTGATTGTGTATTTTAAAAAGCTATTCAGACTCCATTTAATGTGATAAGATAACGGGATAAGATCTTCTCTGAAATAAAAAAGGCATTTTTTAATTTATATATAACGATAAGGATGAACGTATAGATAATATTTCTTATATTTCGCATAGTCCGCGTTTACGATGCTCTGCGCAGAAGAAAAATTTTGCTAATATAGCTTATTTTCGTAGCAAATTTTGTTCGTCACTATGGCGGATGGTTTTTTTTATTTTACTAAGAGAACACGAATTTATTGTAATATTGAATAATCAATTATCATTACAAACAATTAATTGGTTATCATATTTTATATGCAACGACAGTTTCGCTGCAACAGCAAAATTCTTTTTTTCGTGCAGAATCATGTAAATTTTGTAGGTTTTGTAGGTTTCTTTTACCGCTTTTGATGAAGTACATTTCACCAAACAAAAAAAAAACAAGTTATACATTTAATCCTTAAAACTATAATTTCAAAAACTTTATTTCTAGAAAAAGTTTAACTTTGGATACAAAATAATCTCACGTAGAAGGATGTATTATTATCTTAGAAAGATATATTGTATATAAAATTTGTATCTATAGGAACTAACTTGCTTTACGTTTTGTGAGATAAAAATTTATTCGGTGACCATATCAATAGGTGTGAATGATCTCACAGTATTTGTCGCACATTCGTTCGATAAATGTGAGATGACGTTCCATCGTTTGGACCAATTTGAGAATTTAACAGATGTATTTTTCGTACATCATGCATGATTATCACTGTCTGGCTTATGACCATTTAAATAATATGATCATAATGAGTTTACGGTACCGATCATTAGTTTTGTTGAGAATTTTTTCTTGTTTGGCAAGCACATTCTTGCTCATTCAATAATACCGTAAGTCCGGTGTAGATTTGTATTCGCGGGGGAAAATATTAAAATCATTTACTATAACGAGAACAGTCAATTAGGTATGCTTGTTTATATGCATGTTCGGATACGATTATTCTTTTGTGTCGACAGAATGAATGGATAGCGTATTACGAATCAGACAAAACCAATGATGACATGATACAATATTGAATGCAATATCGAGAAATGTATTTCGCAGGTATTGATTACAAGCTCACATTTTCCACATCGACTTTATGTATCCAAAGTATACACGCGTGGACTCTAAAGAACTTACTTCCGCACGCTGCAGAATCCCTACACGTAGGTACTTCCACTACTGCGACATTAATAAGAAGAAAAGGTATAATAAAGATTTATGAATTTAGAATAAGAGATAGATTTGGAGATAATTAAATTACAAAAAAAGTATATATAATAATTAAAACTTATATTAAAAAATTATAACAATTAATAAAAATACGATTATATACATTTAATTAAAAAACTAATAGAAGGGTAAAAATTATTAAATAATTTAATTGCTATTCACAAAAATCAGTGTCCAGAGCACTGTTGAAATATATAAGCTTTGCTTTAGTGTATAATGATATCAATATAATGAGGCATTTTTATAAGATTGTAAAGAGATATGCGATATATGTGTCTGATGACGCGGAGGATCACGGACAATTTTTAGTACATATACTTTGCACCTACAATCGGCACACAATTGATATTTGATTACGTATAAACTAATTAATAATTATACGCTTTATGATATGATTATAATTTATGATTTTGAGCGCGGATCAAAATTATACTTGGGAGAGCGTTAAACCTGCGCTTGGCAATTTTAATGCACATGAATTTGGACAACGTGAAAATTAACTAGTGATAATATCTCAACACTATTATATCGACATAATCGAGGAAAAATATCCCACTGGAATTAAAGTAGTCGATACTGACAATATTGACAATAATGTTGCATTCTGCAAGATAGAAAACTTAAGGTTCGGACCCATGATCCAAATTATCGACTTTTACAACAAGATTGCGAGTTGAAATTTGTTTGTGACAATCTCATGACAAATCAGTACTGAATGGAAGCCTAGCTCTTTGCGTAAAAAATAAAATTTCATGTTGATCGCCACCTCATCACCCTTATCGTTAAATATATACATAACTCTAATCGACGATTCGATAGGCACAAGATATACATATGTATATCTTGTGTATGCAAATTAATATTACGAGCCGTGATGACACAAAAATATTCTAGAAATTTAGTCGATTCTTCTGTTGCAAAAGCAGAACATATATCTTGTAGATACTCTTAAGTAATTTTTTTCTATCATTCGATTCAATTGAATCGATAAGAGGAAGGAAAAGTCTCTTTTTTGCTATTTATTAACAATTTAACAATAATTATTAACAATGAAAGCACTTGCTTATTCTGATCGTCTTTTTTACGATATTATAAACGTTATCGATAAAGTGATATTAAATAATATATATTAGTTATAGTAATTTTGATAAAGTCTTTACAAATATGAATATTTTTCTTTTAATTTTATTTCAATATCACACAAGAACTAACTTATTTAAATAATTATTAAAAAAATTTTTTTTTAAATACCCTGAATGTAGGGTATGGAATTCCATACACACGGGATCTTTGGGTATGGAAGCTCCATACCCTCCATAAGGAAGTCTTCCTTCCTATAATATTGTTGTCGCGGTCAAGGTTGTTTCAATTTTTTTCGATGAATCAAAGTGATTTTTTTTTAAATGCCAATATAATGACGTCTTTTCTATCTTCTTTCTTTCTCTTAATTGACATACGTGCAACGATGCAGAAAGATAACTATTTATCTGTAATAAAATAATCAACGTCAAAGGAATGGTATATTAATGTATTATCCCTTCCTCTCCTCAACCATACATTTCTTACGATAATCCACAACATTACATCAGGCTCTTTAGAATTCACTAATATTATTTGATAATGTGTTATAAAAATTACTATTGTAATTAATGAAAAAACAAAGCTTTCGAAAAAAGGTATGGTTAAATGCGACAACTGATTGTGCTCCAGATTAATTCTCTTTACACGATCACGATGTTTCTATTTGCGACTGTATATCTGAATTAAAAAAAAAATACGGTTTCGAGTATTTGTGATAAGTTTTGCTATCATACTATGCTATCTTCCTTTTGCTATCTTACGCTTTCTTATTTGTGGTACATAGAATTAAAACGAGTTACGTCTTGTGCGTAAAGGTCAGTGCTTGGTTTGTTAAAAGCGAGAAAGGATCACTGGCCAGTGTTGTTAAGAGTCGACATTAAAACTTATGAAGATATATTAGAAGGGAAAAGAAACGATAAACAAGCGCGAAGAAAGAAAGAAGGGATCGTGACTTATCGTTGGTCTCCAACTAGCGTTAAAAAGCAGCCTTAGGTTCGTTGCATATACATTTATAACCATTTATAGCATTTTTGATTTGTTGACCCGACTCGACTTCGAATCAATGGTTTATTATTTTTAGCTGCGTTTCTTGCACAATTTAGCTATTCTTTTATATAGCTAAAAAGAACAGACTATCAATTCAGAGTCGGGTCGAGTCAACAAATCGAAAAAACTATTACACTCACGTACTTTTTTTTTTAACCCATTAACGTCCAGGCGGACACATTTTTTGAACAATTTTCAGTGGCTTAATTTTTTATTTTAATGGCCTTGAAAAAATTCTAGCAACA
>NW_012026800.1:836939-837919 GCF_000956235.1 Wasmannia auropunctata | reverse complement strand
TAGATTTCGGCGACGGCGGGTTCTCCTAGCTCCGCGGCGCGACCGGAGAGAGGATACGGATTTGCCGTTCACTAGTTGAAACAGCGAGAGCGGTCAGAGACAAGTCGCGGAACAGAGACCCGAGGATCTCGAGAAGGTTATTCGCGTGAGGAGAAAATAACGAGAAGGACTTACTGTTTGGCGATGTGGTGTCGTGCGTACGCTGGCCTTGGCTGGTCACGCCGTGTGGCACCTCAAATCACTCGCGGACTCAACTTTAATTTACGACACTCGCGAGTAAAAGTTCGCGGCGATGATGTTCCGTCGGCGAGTGAAGTTCCGTGAGCGGGATGGTCTGAGATCTGCGTTGAGCTTGCCAGGATCTGGGATCGGAGAGCAGAAGAGAAGAGAAGAGCGAACCGGGAAAGTTCCCGGTTTATATAGGAGATCTCAAGGGATGTGGGATGTCTCGAGTCGAAAGAATTTGAGTCTGATTGGAAAGATGATATCGATGAGGTTATTCCCGATTCGTTAACCCTCACTTAATCTAGTTGAATTAATTCACTCCGCCCGTTTTACATTGTTATGTCTTACAGCTATTGGTTGGAGAGATTACAGTTTTTGGTGAGACGCTACCCTCTCCATTTCGATTTTAGTTTGATTGGTCATCTATTGGAGCTTCGTTCTAGCGCGATCCCGGAAATTGGTTCCTATTTTTATTTGAAAAGCACTGTTTTTCTAGATATCTATTAGTCACCGATTTCTCTTGTTATCGAGTAACTCTGCAGAGGTGCTAATTAAAAACAGATAAATCACCTTTTTTCTGAGGAGATAACGAAATTTCAGAAATCTTGAGTTTGTTTTGCGATTAAATTTTATTACATCCCTTTGTTAGTTTTTGTAGTTCCGCTGCGACGGTATGTCTAAACAGTATTTGTTTTTCTTATATCTTGGAACATATGGATCTCGGGCGCATTTTGAAATCGAATTTTACTGCCGCG
>NW_012026800.1:836491-836919 GCF_000956235.1 Wasmannia auropunctata | reverse complement strand
GCTTCACACAGAAGAAAAATTTTGCTAATACAGCGTATTTTTGTAGCAAATTCCAACAGTTACTATGGTGGATGATTTTTTATTTTAAAAAACTAAGAAAACACTTTTATTGTAACGTTAAATAATTAATTATCATTATAAGTAATTAATTGATTACTTTTATCGAATATGCGCAACAGTTTTGCTAGAACAGCAAAATTCTTTCTTTTGTGGAGAACTATGGAAGCTTTTCTTACTTTTTTTGACGAGTTATATTTCACGAAATAGAAAAAAAACAAGTTATACATTTATAATCCTTAAAACTATAATTTTAAGAACTTTTTTTCTATAGAAAAAGTTTAGCTGTGAATACAAAATATTCTCACGTGGAAAGATATATTGAAACATTCAAAGGCAACAGAGAACAAACAAAATCAAAAAAGTTTGAC
>NW_012026800.1:835733-836441 GCF_000956235.1 Wasmannia auropunctata | reverse complement strand
TGACTTTCTGGATCGTTACATAACGGAAGCGTAGAGTGCATTGCACGGGGGAGAGCCCCGCGACTTACGCTTACCGCGTGACATATTATCGAGGAAAATAAATCGATTAACGGTGATTTCAGACAAATTTACAGAACCGCGTCCTAGATTCACGCGTGATAACGAGTTTTGAGTACACGAACTTCAAGAAATAATAAAATTAAGACCCCAAAAGTGTCTCAACACTTCGTTCGTGATACGTATAAAGACCGTTGGCGTAGTATGACGTCACACGGTAGCATTCCAAGTCCGTGCAGGTAAACTATTGTCCCAAATGTAGTAAACAACTGGATAGAGGAAGGAGAGGCGGCGATAGTATTGACCGACCAACATTTTTAGTGAAAGGGGACATATTTGATTGATGCCGACATCCATTTTCGATGCGGACATATTGAGTTGATCGATTTATCATCCATTTTTGTGATACCTGAAAAGAGAACACACCTCACTGAAGTGAGAGAGTAACTTACGTCATTAAACGAGGATAGTAACGCGCGTAATAAGAAAGGATAGCCTAATATTTGTGGCAGAAGAGTAATGTAACACCATTTAGTGGTGATTTAAAGTAATATTGTGAGAAATTCATCAGACAGCGACGCGTTGTAGTAGAACCAAGTGCGATAGTGATACTTTTGAGTAGTTCTCGGACATTTAACCCCGACGAACGAA
>NW_012026800.1:834731-835223 GCF_000956235.1 Wasmannia auropunctata | reverse complement strand
GGGAAAAAGAAGAAGAGGGACAGCGAAAGACGACGTTCCTCGAAGAATCACGCGGGCGAACCAACAGCGCAGCAGCTAGCGGCGAGAGAAAGACCTCGAGTAGGAGGGAAATATGTGAAGAAGACGCCGGAAAACCTAGCGCTGCTAAACACAGCACAACCCGTGCTGGCGGACATCACGTACAGTGAGACGAATGCGAGTACATCTACTTCGCGCCAGACCACGCCCGTCGTAACCAACATTTCCGCCACTAAATTAGTGCTGACTGTCCCACATGCTGTGGAACAGCCAGCAACGAGGAGATTGCGACCGGATACGTTGCAGCATCCGTTCGCAAATAGCGGCGAAAACGTCAGCTTGACCACAGCCGCAGAGAGGCCAAGGACGCCAGGACGCTCGCTGAACGAGGGAACAGCAGCGGAGCCCAGCCTGACCGCGGGCGATACGTTCGACGAGTTCGACCGACTGGTTGCCGACATCCAGGCGACAACC
>NW_012026800.1:832030-832775 GCF_000956235.1 Wasmannia auropunctata | reverse complement strand
CAACATCGAGCGTCGAGACAGCGCCGACGATATCGAGAAGTTGGTAAAGGAGATCGAGACTGGCGCTGGAGCGCCTATAATAGCGCCTGTGGTGGCGCAACCCGTCGCATACGCAACAAACACCGAAGAGTTGGTGCGACAGACCGAGGCGATAATAAAAACACTCGAGTGAAGATGACACTTAGAGAGACATTGCGGGCAATTGCCACATTTTTGTATTGCTTTGTGGGGGCATACGTTATAGCCTCAGTGTTTGAGTTAATGATATATTTGTTAGAAAAGTCACTTCAGAAATAATGTATTTTATGTTAGCATGAGATAGTAATGATTTTGATTTTCGATATTTTATGTGTTTTTTATATGTATTTTTCATACAGGCTCAAGAAAGACGCTTTGTACATTTTACCACTTTTTATTATATTTTTGTAAGCGCACTGAATGGTAGACATGAGTATGCCTGAGCGCGAGATTTTATTATATCCCTTCGATAATAGTCGAATTATGTGTTACGTACGCGAAAAGCGAATAAAAATGCGTTAAAATAAAGATAAGTCACAATTTATAAAAGATATACTTACCTGCGACGATAATTACCACAATTCCGCAGCGAGACAATTACAGGTACCTAAAACATAGAGAAAATACGTTTTAAATCAATTTGAATCACAATTTCACGAATTAAATACTCACCTTATAAGTTTTGCTAAAATATAGCCGACGGGTTACCTGGAAATAAGAAGTTAAT
>NW_012026800.1:831269-832010 GCF_000956235.1 Wasmannia auropunctata | reverse complement strand
GTAAAAAATGATTAAAAATGATTCCCCTCACAATCGAGCCACTTATTCCCGGAGATGGCGGGAAAGGTGACTGCGAGCCTCGTCAGCCACAACCGGTCTGACGTCACGGGGCGATTCACGGGTCCAGAGTTACCCGCGCACCACAAAGTGGTGCCTAGCGACATCCGCCGGGATTCTCCGTCACTCAGCTTGTACCTCACTAGAGTGAGAGATTTCAATTAAACAAAGATGCCGAGTGGGGGTATAAAACGATCTCCCGCCCAGCAACCATGGACAGTCGTTTCCGAATCGTAGAAGAGGCAACACCTCTCGTGTCGTGTAATACGGAAAGTCCCGGCCGCGACGTAATATTCCGCCGTCGTAATACATATTCGAGTAATTCGAGTTGCGCGAATACGCGAAAGGCGTGCGCTTATTAAATACGCGTAAAACGCGAAAAAGCCGCGAGTGAATCTTGCGCGATACGGTAAACCGCGAGCAGAAAGGCAAACGGCCATCGTGAGACTCGGGCACCGTCGAACCGCCATTACTGAAAGGCGCGTTCATTCTTTAATAATTTCTTTTCTTATTTCTTTATCTCGTTAATTATTTTTTCGCGAGCGACCGACGTCGCGTGTGCGCGGGACCGTGTTGGCGAAACCGAGAGGCGCGAAACTCTCGGGGGCCGATGCAAATCTGCCGCGTGCGTCGAGAATACGCGAAAGAGTGATACGAGCGTGTGTGTGTGAATGAAGAGCGAGT
>NW_012026800.1:828626-829282 GCF_000956235.1 Wasmannia auropunctata | reverse complement strand
TTTGATTGAAAGGAGTGATAATTTTCTGCAGAGAAGGAGAACGATTTAATGATTAATATTTATGAAATTTATTATATGTGTACCTATCCCAAGTATCCATATTTCATAAAACTAAAAAGTAAAAGAGCATTGCACAGAGGGAAACCTCTGCTCAAAATTTTTTAAGCCAGAACGAACTTAGAATTTTCGCGAATGCTAGTAGCAAATAACAGACGCGATTGATTGATGAACGCGAGCGAAACTGTGTTGAGGATTTCACTTCAAGAAATAAGAAAATTACACGGAAACCCATTTCCTAATAATTCGAGACACAGGGCGAAACGATATTTCGATAATTAATACGAGAATTATATTAAGATTCGTTTGTATAATAGAGTGAATAAGATATATTGAGAAAATTAATACTGGCTTAAGGAATTTAATCGAATATCGGGAAATCGGTAGTAAAGAGTAAAACGAAAATGCCGAAGAAAATGAAAACGCCAAAGAAGGGGCGTAGCGCATTGACCGAAGACGAAAATGACGAGGGGGCGATGACCGAAATGGGATCGCCGATTAACGCGAACGCAATGACATCGGAACCGCGAGTGCCGACTACGTCACAAATAACGTCACATCGATTGGCGGACGTGAGTGCGAGCGAATTGAACGCGAGT
>NW_012026800.1:821496-821806 GCF_000956235.1 Wasmannia auropunctata | reverse complement strand
GACTCGGTGCACGTCTGTACCAATATGACGATGCATCCGACGCGAAATTAACAATAGCATATGCTAGCAGGTCACTGAAAGGAGCAAAATTAAACTATACGATAACGGAATTAGAGTGTTTAGCACTCGTATGGGCTTTGAAGAAATGGCATACATTATTACTAGGACGACACGTAAGAGTCCACACAGATCATAAAGCTCTACAATTTTTAGGAACATGTGTGCAGAATAATACTAGAATCGCGAGATGGTTCTCGTTCTTACAAGAATTTGAATTGGAAATAATCCATATAGATCGGAAGAGCACACG
>NW_012026800.1:821035-821476 GCF_000956235.1 Wasmannia auropunctata | reverse complement strand
CACTGATTGTACACTTTTAATATATATTTCGTGTGTCGCGACAACGCCTGGGAGTACGAGTACCCTGAGTCGCGGTAGGACAACGCCTGGGGGTAAACGAATTTACCCTGAGTCCTGATGTTATATGATACGTATTTCGTGTTTCGAGTCGTGTCGTACAGACTAACTCGTATCGTATCTGTTGATCGACTGTGTTTGCATCGATCCCGAGACCCCTTTTTATAGGAAGTCGAATCTGTGGATCCGACTTCCTGTTGGTGAGTCCCGGGAGGGGGGGGGGATGAGTTTCGTCGTAGACGACCGGATGACCTAAACAAACAGATCGATATCTATTCCTTTGAAACCATATTTGCCTACTGGCGACAGTGAGACTCTAAATGCGCATCTGCGACACAAATATGCGTCTAATACGCATATTTGTGTCGCCTATTGGCGACGGTA
>NW_012026800.1:817840-820052 GCF_000956235.1 Wasmannia auropunctata | reverse complement strand
AAAACCCGATAAGATTTTTGAATAAATTTGAAAAAACCGCGATATATGAAAGAGTATCGGATAAAGATAAATTACATTTTTTCGCAAAATCCATGAGAGGAGCCGCGAGTCTATGGTTTGAATTGAACGAACCGCGAACATACGCAGAAGCAATCGAGTTGTTTAAGGAACAATTTTGGAACGATGAGGAACAGAGTAAATTTAGAGAAACGGTTTACACCGCGAAATATAAATTCGGCAAAGATACAATGAGTATAGCCGATTACGCATTGTTTATCGCACGACAGGCGAAAACATTAGATCCACCAATAACGGAGGCGGAAATTATTCGCGCGTTGAAAAGATATTTTCCTATCGATGTAGCGCGAGAGATCCGACCTACTACCGTGAGTTCGCTAAAATTAGGCTTGGATGCCTATAAAAAAGCTGTACGTTCTTGAAAATTTGTTACGATGTGTGCGTGAGATATCGATATGGTAGTAAATATGAACACATTACTACACACTACTACGTCAATATCGCACGCATACATACTCACAAATCGTCGATAAAACAGCGAATTTTTGGAGTTTGATCTCGGGTTTAGAATCCCCTTAAGTATTAAAGCGCGTTCAGATTCCATAACCACTCGGGACTCACGGGAGCTTCTTTGCTAGGCTCCGCCCACTCACCCAGTCACCCAGTAATCACCCACCCAGGGAAGAATCTGAACGCAGCCCTGTATATAGGCGATCACGTGTTTCCCACCATTGGTGTCGTTAAAAGTGCGTTCTCACTGAGTGCGTCACGCATTCGAATCGAGCAGGAGTAATTAACGAATTCGCAATTCCGCAAAATTAAAATTGGGGAAGAGAGAGAGAGAGAAAGAGAAAGAGAAAGAAAGATATGCTCTCGGCGTCATCCTCACCTTGTTCTTGATTACTTTTAAAAGTTCTTGAAATATACTTGGCTAGTCTTTTTCAACTTAGTTGACTGATGTAATACTAAACCGTAGAACTAAGTAGAACTAAGTAGAACACTCGGCGACAAACGTCCATCTAATTCCGTAGCTCGCACACGAATCCTTTAGAATCCTCCCGCGATTTAGCTGCGAGGGCAATTAATAAGTTGATTTCAGCGCCTCTGGAAAGTGGACGTTGAACTACCAATTAGAGAGACCAATGAGACGCTTTCCGTCCAACGCGTGTTTCTCACTTTGAGTATAAATACCTGGAGGTGGAATGCTTTTGTTCTCTGCAGGCCGCAAGCGAGTCCAAGAGTGGCAAGGAGTTCGAGAGAAAAAGGTATACGAGCGATACCACGTGATACTTCGTTCTCTCTGTCTGTTGAATGATCGACGTATGCGCAGAGAGGACGAGCATTACTCGTATACCTTTCTCTCTCGCACACATCTTGGACACAGTTTTCGAGCCTACATGCCCCCTCCATGTCTATATACTCAAAGGTTTCTCATTGGTCTCTCTAGTTGGTAGTTCAATGTGCACTTTCCAGAGGCGCTGAAACCAGTTCAATTGCCCGTTCCATACGCAGCACGCAGCAGCAGCAAAATGTCACGTGATTCAAATTTTTAAAAACCGCTTCCGCCGCATTTGCTGCGCATGAAAAGGAATTTGCAGCAAAATTTGAATCACGTGACATTGTCACTTGTCAATTGCGGCTTGTCATTGTGACACGCTCCTGTCATCCGTCGCGTTATCGCACTGATCACGCATTGCAATTACATGGATCACTAATATATAGAGGGTTCAAAAAGCTTCCAGTGGATGTCCATCAGACTTCCAATGGATTAAATTGCCACCAGAAATCTATTATACGTCTTGCGCACGTTTATTAGATGTTTCTTAAACAATTTCGTGGATGTTTATTAGACGTTACGTGAATTATTAATAGACGGTTCACAGAACTACGGTGGACGACTAATCGATATTACGTGGATCATTAATAGAAATATCTTGGAGTTTTGTTGGACGACTAATCAACATTACGTAGATCATTAGCATAGTAGACGGTTAGCCGAACCTCAGTAGACGATTAATCGACGTTATGTGGATCACTAGTAGATGGTTTATAAAATTTCGGTGGATGACTAACCGACGCTACGTGGATGAATAATAGAGGATTTATAGAGGATGATTAGATATATAAAGGATATAATATAAATATATCACAAAGATTGTGGAAAACTTGCATTTATTTAAAATATGACAAAAAA
>NW_012026800.1:815542-816965 GCF_000956235.1 Wasmannia auropunctata | reverse complement strand
GTTAATATATGTACTCGAAAAATGAGCAGAAAATTTTGTATATAAATCTTTACTGTTAATCTAATCAATCATTTTATGTGTAAATGCATTATACATTAATAATAGATGATTAGTAGATGTTCTTAATGATTTCATGTAATATATTTAATATGGAGGTGGGATGGATCTCTAATAGTCTATATGATTTCCACTAAAAATAAAATCTCATGAAATTCTAGAAATAGAATGGATCTCTAATGGAGGTCTACCTGACTTCCGTTGTGAAATAAATTCCAACGAAGCTATGCGAATGTTTAATTAATCTTTAAAGGATATCTATCTCATTTCCGTCGTGGAAATAAAATTTGATGAAGTTATAGATGTTTAATAAATCTGTAATGGATGTCTATCTCACTTTCACCATGGAAATAAAATTCATGGAGCTATGGAGGTAGGATGGATCTCTAATAGACGTCTATCTAACTTCTATCGTAAATATAAAATTTCATGGAACTATGGATGTTTAATGGATCTCCAATGGATGTCTATCTAATTACTTCCACCATGGAGTGGATATCCCATGGATCTATGGAGTGTTGATGGATATCCACTGAATGTCAATTTCTATGTGGGATTATTAGCAATGTCGCGGGTAGGGCGCGTGCGAGCGGTGACCGGTGGGGGCGGCAGAGCACCGAATGCGAGAAAAACAACTTGAAAATTAACTTGCAAACATTTCCATATTTGGTGTTGTTTATCAAGGTTTTTGATTTTATAAAAATAAGGCCTTTTCCCGCGCAGCTCAGATTTTGCAAATGTCTCGGGTCGCTATCGTCTGCCGCTCTCTTATACCGCGTCGAGTTCGCCCGAAATTTCTAGCGCTTCTAATTTTCAGAGACTGTTTGCGATTTCTCTGAAAATTATTTATAAGTGTCTGAAAAACTTTGAATTTCGCTGAAATTAGAGATTTCAGTGATGTCTCTGAAAATTATACTTTCATGGTTTCTCACTTTTTAGACTGTCAGCGATTTCTCTGAAAATCATTTATAAGTGTCTGAAAAACTTTGAATTTCGCTGAAATTAGAGGTTTCAGTGATGTCTCTGAAAATTAAACTTTCATGGTTTCTCACTTTTCAGAGGCTGTCAGCGATTTCTCTGAAAATCATTTATAAGTGTCTGAAAAACTTTGAATTTCGTTGAAATTAGAGATTTCAGTGATGTCTCCGAAAATTAAACTTTCATGGTTTCTCACTTTTCAGAGACTTTTAGCGATTTCTCTGAAAATTATTTTCAAGTGTCGGAAAGTCTTTGAATTTTGCCGAAAATTCAAAATTTAAAGATATTCAATCAGCAGCAATTATGTATTTTTAAATGGTTTTTTAACGTTTTTTTTATTAATCATTGATTTCTTGAACTCAAGTTAGAAAAAATATTTATTTAACAT
>NW_012026800.1:811952-814041 GCF_000956235.1 Wasmannia auropunctata | reverse complement strand
ATCATTAAAGAATAAAGAAGGTTTCCTTTGGCTTTTTGTTATTGCCCATGAAAGTAGTCCAACTGATATGTTTTCTCCCAAATATATCTATTAAAAATTGCAAAAAATATATAAATAGATAAAATTTATTATTCCAGATTTATAATTAACATAATTAAAGCAATTTGTTACCCTTTTATTTGCTACTTTATCTCAACGTTTATGAAAATTACAAGAATCTTCGAAGTTTAAAGCTTCTTCTAATCGCTTTCGTTTTATGTGTCTTGAATTTATTTTTCCTAAAAATAATTAGAAATATTTTCATAATTATAAGTAATGTAGAATAATATGTAAAAAGTATATTTCTTTAAATTTTGCAATTAAATAAAGAAAATATCTTTTCTGACATTTATAAAAAAATAATACTATCAATTGTAAATAGATATAATGTATTAGAAATTTATGTATTACAATATAATATTATATAACTGCCAAATTTAAGTTACGTACTAGTTTCTTCTTCACGTGGAACGTCTATTTGGTCTATCATATCATTGTCATTATTTTCATCCATTTCATATTCCACCAAATGCTGATTATTATTCTCCTCTTGAGATAATAGTTTTCTCACAGTTTTATTATTTCCACATTGTAAACGTTTGCGGGACAAATGAAGATTATATCACGTTCATGTAGTGGATTGTAATTTATATTTCGAATATTTTGATTTGTTGATTTTTTATTCAAAATGCGCGGATGCACAACACCAAATTCTTCATCAGAACAGTGTCGTTCATTATACACAGACGTTTTATCCGCGCATTTTTTATAATTAAATGTTTCTGAAAGCAAAAAAAATTATTTTCATATCTTTTTAATTAGTTGTACTATCAACTATCGACTAATTTTTTCTATTAATTATTATCTCAAATTTGTAACATAATCGGCTTTGTCGTTGTAGACGAAGTTCGAGATCACTATCGTAGGTGGCAGCAGACTAGATCAGGGATTTCGGAAGACAAGCGATTCCATTTTTAATTACCTATGTATCACTACGCGGAGAGAACTCTCTGTGACTAGCCCGCCTAAAGTTTCGGTGCTTCCTCTGTGCTTGTAACGTCTTTCAACATATATACATATATTCCATGTTTTGGTTTCATACAATAAATATATTTATTAATAAAATAAATATTAAAAAAATATAAATAAATTTTTCTTATAAATAAATATTTATAAGAAAATTAATATTTATCTACAATGCACTGTCAAATTTAAAAAAGATTTTATTAATTAAATAATGCTAATGGAAATGACTTCAAAGTCACGAAAAGAAGTAAATGTTGAATAATCTAGATCCAAGTAACAAAATACTTTGTAATACTTTACTTCTAATGCTTTAATACTATAATTATATAAAAATAAAAAATGTATTTACATCTTTTATACATATATACAATAGAGAAAGAGCATTTATTCAGATCCGTGAACTATAGACAGGAACTTATTCAGGTGATCTATACTTTATCGAAGTTACTGAGTAATATACAAGTTATATTAAATGCTTTTAGTAGTTTAATAACAATACTTCTTTTTATTTTAAAACAGAAATTGCATAATTACAAATAATTGCAATGCCAAAAAGAAAAGCATTTCGAGATTTATCCCGGAGGCAACAAGACCGTCGTTTAGCGCTTTTAAAAGAAAAAGAAATTCTTGATGCAAATGTCATTCCACATAAATCAACTAAACGTCCTTTTGTAGATAGCTGCAATATCGTAGAATTATTTTCGAATTCATCAAATATATCAGATGTATCAGAATTATCAGTTCTAACTGATCATTCAGTTCTAACAAATGTACAGTCAAAAGATGTAGAATGTACGCCACAGTCTGTTGTAACAAATAATATTACAATCGACAAAAAAAGCAGTTTGAAAGAAAAATTACATACGTGGGCAACTGAATATAATATTACTCAAAGATCTCTCACAGCCTTGCTTTGTATTTTAAAAGACGAAGGTCACGACGAATTACCTGCTGAAGCTAGGACGCTTTTGAGTACGCCAAAAAAAACAGTTATTCGCGATTGTGGAAATGGTCATTATTTCCA
>NW_012026800.1:806016-808087 GCF_000956235.1 Wasmannia auropunctata | reverse complement strand
CAGACGTGTGCTCTTCCGATCTTAACGATTTTTTATATTTCTTACATAAACATTAAAATTACTAAAAATACGGTATATACGTTACTAAACACTTTAGGATACTGCGGTAGTTTTAAATACTAATAGTATTACTACTGCGGTAGTGCTGAACACTATAAGTGTCACAAAGTGTCACTAGTGTAATAGTGAACAAAAGTAGTGTTTACTGCAGTATGACACAAGTAGTGTTAATGCAGTAGTATTAAACACTACTGGTACTACTAGTATTACTTTTGGACTTAATAGTGTATACACTATTGCAGTAGCGGCACTACTAGATCTAATAATGTACACTAAAAGTGACAATAGTACAGTACTATTGAGCACTACTAGTAGCACTACTGGCTAAATAGTGACACTATTATACGTCAGTAGTGACACTATTGGATGTTAATAGTGCCACTACTGTGCACTACTGTGCACTAGCAGTTTTTTTTCGTAAGGGATGGAATATATCACAAAATCTACATTAACCTTCTATCTGTAATATATTAAGTAATATATGAAAAGCACAGACAAAAAACACGATAAATAAATATAGAATCATTTTCGAGAAATATTTCGCATAGAGAACGATAGTACCTGATAGTACATAGGAAACAATATGTTCTTAGTGACATTTATAACATTCGATATACAATCTTTCGTAAAACGCTTATTGATTGTTATTTGTAAGATATGTGGAATATATCAAAAAGTCTATATTAAATTTCTATTGATAATATATTAAGACATTTATGAAAAACACGAACAAAAAACACAATTAATTTTGATAACATTTTTTTAAATTGTTTTCTATTGGCCTTTTTAAGCAGGGATGCTTTCATGCAGATAGAGAATAATTAATTCGCATAATGTTAAATACTAACCAAGCTGAAAACAAGATTCCTTTATGAAGATTCCTATTTATTTCCTTTAATGTTCGAGCTCTGCAGTGAACAATTAGACTTAATTTTGATATAGATTGGAAATGGACTCTGTGTATCTCAACGTCTCGTCGGGACTGCTTCTTTGGAAAGCTAATTTCGTCTATATTATGATTGGTTTGTACATTTAGATTCCGAAAAAAGATCCAATCATATTAAAGAATCACTACAATTATGTTGTTGATACGCATGCGCGAAGAAAAATGTTACTAACAAAAACACTGAAAGACACAGGCGACACTGCTTTTCATTATGCATGTAAAAGAATCAGTTGAGACCAGTTGAGACCAGTTGAGACGTCGAAATACAGCAGAATCCATTCAATCATTAGTAAATTAAGTCTGTTCACCGGAGAGACCGAACCTTAAAGGAAACAAATAATTCCTTAATAAAAGAAATCTTGTTTTTAGCTTCGTAAGTACTTAACCTCATTATCCGAATTAATTACGGTATTCTCCCTGGCAGAAAAAATTTTGATGAATAACTACAAAAAACTACAAAAATAGAAATTTTTATTATTTCCTATAAATTTGTATATTTTTGTAAAAATATTTATTTTAAGGTAGAAACATCTACGCAAAAATACCACAAATTACAATTTTCTAAATCAAGAAAATGATAAAAGTAATATTTCATGAAAATTCACAATTTTTTAGAAAATAGTACAAAAATTTACAAATTTTAAAAATGAAAAAACAACAAGATTTTAAGTACTTAAAACATGTACTTGTAGAATACTACAATTATTTATAAATGACTATGGAAATTTACCAGAATCTACGTATCGTAAAACTATTGAACTTTGAATCCGAATCTGTTTTTAATTTTCCCAAAAATACTACATTTTTTTACGTGTATTAACAAAAACTGATTTGTTTTTTCAATTTTAAAATCTATTTCAATTATGGCTTATTAAAATTTTTACTTTTTTATTTAATATTACAAGTTTCTATACAAATTTGCCACCTAATATTTTCCTAACGGAAAAAATTTCTACGAATAAGTAGGTACAAATTTTTACTAAAAATAAAAATTTATCGAAATTTTTATTTTCTATATTTCCATAAAAATATTTATTTTTTTGGAAAAAATATATCTACACAGTA
>NW_012026800.1:804798-805966 GCF_000956235.1 Wasmannia auropunctata | reverse complement strand
ATTTAAAATAGACTCAAAGTATCTTAAAGTAGAGATTTCAAGCTTTCATTTGAAAAAAAGTTCATCATTTTACGATAATTTTTCGCGGAGTTACCGTTAACTAAAGTTGACCAATTTTTGCTCAAAATTTTTCTATGCCATAATTTTTTTGAGCAGTGTACAGACTTGCCAGATCTGTAACGAGAGTCACGTCGGGCAACTTCGGCTAGTAGACGAAGATAATCTATCAGCCCGACTCTCTCGCACTCGGCAACGCTCGCTCGGCCGGCGTCGGGCGGCTTCGGGCCGCGTCGACTGCTCGGCTCGCCGCTCGCCGCGTTATTTCAAACAGAGATATAGGTTATAGCGTATAAGTGATGTAGCCGACCCGCTCGACAATTTCGATAATTTAATAATTTTTATGTCGAATATATCACGCGTTACCACAACATTAAATATAATAATTGCCAACAATGTCTATTATAAATAATATATTGAAGAAATTAATATTAAACAAAAATTATTTTTCTTTTGAAATACTTACATTGTGTGGTTATTTTATAATACTAATCAACACAAATAAATTCTTAAATCTATATTATTAGTATTATAATATTACGAAACAATTGAAATAAATATAGAAAACATATTTCATTTTTATTTAATATTAGTTTCTTACATATATGCATATTAATAAAATAAAAATAAAATATTTTTTTAAATATTTATCTCAATTGTTTCGTAACATTAATATAATAATACAATATATTTAATAATATATTTGTGTTGTATAAGTATCATATATAATAACCACACAAAGTTAATATTTCAAAAGAAAAATAATCTTTAATAATAAATTAATAAATATAATATTTAAAATAAACATTGTATGCAATTATTATGAATAATGTTATGATAACGCGCGATTGATTAGAAATAAAAATTATTAAAAAAATAGATATATATTAAATGCAATTGATTTCACGTTATCTTTCAGGTTCTATATTTAATATTTCAAGAAGTAAAAGAAACAGATACAAAGGAACAAAGTTAAATACGTATACTTAATATTTTAAGAATTAAAAAAAACAGAAAAACTATAAATGCGTATATTTTATATTTTAAATATCACAAATGAACAAATAAATGCGTATACGTTGTACTTGTGTGTGTGTGTGTGTGTGTGTGT
>NW_012026800.1:803049-804748 GCF_000956235.1 Wasmannia auropunctata | reverse complement strand
AAAATCGTGTAAAATTTCATAGATTTTCTCAGTTATTTTCTGTAGTTTTTCATAGAATATTTTAATTTTTTTTTTAATTTGTAGAAATTTTTCCGCCAGGGCTGTATTATAAATGCACATGCATTGCGCACCCATATTATGCGTTTCCTATGCTAGCTAGCATTTATATTACATACAATGTTTCAGCACGTACAAAGATTATTGTAACTGTCGGAAATAATTACGACAATCTTTGTGCTCAGGCCTTAGCTGCCCTCGTGACTTCGTATGTATTTCATCTTAGAAAAGTTTGTATTTTATTTTATAAAATTGAATTTAATAAAAATGTAATTGTAAGAAAGTCAAGAGTTATAGATTCACTCTTCTATATATAAATCAAAATTACTCTTCCGAAATTTCCTGTTATTTGGTTACTGCCGCCTGTAGCATTTGTCCTGAAAAGGTTTTGCTATAATAATTAATCAAGTTAATATGCAAGATGTACTAATTCTTATTATTTTTTATTTCACTTAATAAAAATTTTTTCTGCGTTTTAAATTTTAGTGTAATAATGACTTCCACAGAGTATAAAAAGTAGTATGCCAGAGTTAAATACTCTTCTCAACAAAATTAAAGCATCACTTACTCTACCCTCCAAAAATAGGCAAAATTCAAGAGAGTGTAACTTCGTCAAAAATGATCGTATCGAGATGTTCAAAAAAGCATTTTACAGCTTGAAATCTCTACTTTCCAAATCGGTAATTTAGAAAACGATCCTACTGATCTTTCATGGAATTACACGGATAGAAAAGGAGACCCGACAAATCTCAAAATTTTTTACGAACTTTGACAAGTTCCATGGCGCGAATTAAAAATCGCATGCAAATGCAGTTTACAGCTTTTGAAAGAGGGAATCTTTACTTTTAATTTGCTTTTTTGTTGAGCGTCGTACGATTTTTTGTCACCAAGTTATTTAACATTAAAGTAAAAATGATTCTTTTTGCTTCAATTTGGAAAGTAGAGATTTCAAGCTGTAAAATGCTTTTTTGATCATCTCGATACGATCATTTTTGACGAAGTAATTGTTACGTCCGGCGTGCATTAAGTCAAAATATCTTATAGACTCATCAATTTATTGGTTCTTGTATCATATTAGTGGCACGCCGTTGCAACCGCCCGAGTGCCAGGACACCTGACAGAATGCGCGTCAGCCGGGGCGCGCGCTCGCTCCACTCGGTACACGCGTGACTACCGACAAACAAGTCCCTTTATTCTCTGATAATTCAGACCTTTAATTTCAATTATTCTTTTGTATTTCTATTAAGCACAACGTGCGAATAATAATTATTGTAATATTCCGCGAAGTGTTTGTGCGGAATAATTTCTCGGAGACTGCGACGAAAATACCCTCTCCACCTTCAAATCAGGGGTATATATTCGGGCGATTTTGGAGCCCGATTGTCATTCGATTTTCGAAAGCCGAGACGATTAGTCGTGTAGTCAGTCTATACAGTCGTTATACGCAAAAGAGCATAATCGAACGGGTAACTTTTCTTTACATTTAAACAAGGCTTTCGAAAGTCGGGTCTCGCTAATTGTGTGTATTCCAGGGTGTTTCCGACGCAGTGATCTCCGAGTAGCGAATTGTCGAGGGTTTTCCTTTTACGCCAATCAATAAAGGTGAAATACATTTCTTTTCTATCTTTCTTTTTTTTCTCCA
>NW_012026800.1:796934-801677 GCF_000956235.1 Wasmannia auropunctata | reverse complement strand
TTTGCTTCACCGAGTTATTCAACATTGAAGCAAAAAGGACCATTTTTGCTTTAATGTTGAATAACTCGGTGAAAAAAAATCGTACAACGCTCAACAAAAAAGCAAATTGAAGGTAAAGATTCACTCTTTTGAAAGCTGCAAACTGCATTTGCATGCGATTATTAATTCGCGCCATGGAAATTGTCAAAGTTCGTAAAAAATTTTGAGATTCGTCGGGTCTCCTTTTCTATCCGTGTAATTCCATGGAAGATCAGTAGGATCGTTTTCTAAATTACCGATTTGGAAAGTAGAGATTTCAAGCTGTAAAATGCTTTTTTGAACATCTCGATACGATCATTTTTGACGAAGTTACATTCTCTTGAATTTTGCCTATTTTTGGAGGATAGAGTAAGTGATGCTTTAATTTTGTTAGAAGTTGTTTGTGAGAAGTGCATTTTAATGGTGATATTGAAGATGTTTTGGTTCGTAAAATTAAAACTTCTGAAGGTAGCCAATTCTGTCCTAAAGATTACAAAGACTTCAATGCCAATGTTTTATATACTGTAAAAACAGCAACAAAAGATAGAGAGGGGAAAGAACAAAAATACTATGCTTATATTGGCAAGATTGCAGGTAAAATTTATAAAGTAACAATTTTTTTTTTATAATGCAATGATAAATATTTGAAAACATTTATGAGCTCGTTAACTTGACTTATTATACCCTTATGTAGAAAGTATTGACAAATTAAAAGAAAACAGTAAAAGAATTAGTTGGCTTATATGGCCTACAGATGTATTTGATGAACCCGATAATACTAGCTTCTCAAGATGAAAGTCAGCGAATGATAGCATCTTCTTCAATTTTAGCGCATTGAGAAAGAGCGGTATATAAGTAAAACTTCAACCATTTGAGTACTTTGAGATGTGGATATACTCAAAATTTATAATTGCTATAGCTATTAAAGAAATCATAAAAAATACATTAATATGTTTAAAAGTTGACAGATTCCTTTAAACAGCTCGTTTTTAGATTTTGAAGTATTAAAAGTTTGTTTTGGGTATGCTCACTTCAAATGTACCAACAACATTTAAATTTAATATTTTTCATATATTTTAAAAATATATTTATTTACAGGCACTAAAAAAGTCTAATAAAAGAAGAGTACAAGAAGAATATGAGAAGTTTATTAATTGCAATAACCTTGAATCTAATTCTGTTGATGAAATTAGCGATTGCTCTGATCAGGATCAAACATATTTGAGTAAAAATGTTGTTAACAGATGCTCACAAGTTGAAGAAAATGCATCTGTCGTTAAACATAATAAAAATAAGATTATATCCGTTCCACTTGGAGAGTTAACAAATCTTTTAAATGAAAAAGTGCAGAAAATGGAAGAAAAAATGAGTGAAATCGTACAAAGAGCATATAATAATACTATCTCGAAAGAGGAAATGCTGGGTGAGTTTCATTCAAATGCGTCATGTAATATTATATATGTTACAGAATGGTTAAATAGAGCACGAGATCATTCAAAGTCTCACGAATTTCATTCACTATTAGGTTAGTATAATTTTTATGTAATTTAGTCAAGTTTACTGAAAAGTTTACTGAATTTGTGCAATGCTGAGTTTAACATGAATAAAATTCAATATACAAAAAAATAATAAAATAAAATAAAATATATAATTAAAAATATATAAATACATAATTTAACATATAAATGATTTATATATTGTATAAGTTTCAATTCTAAACTCTTTGAACATAAAACAATTTATAATTTCATTTTTTTAAATAATTTATTTTAATAACAAGAATAAATGATTATTAAATTAATTGTAATGTTACTATCATTTTTATAAAAAGTTATAATAGAGGCTTTATATGTAAAGAAAATTTAACAAATATTAAAGTATGAATACAAAGTATTGTTTTGACTTTGCGCTATAGATATAATTCTAGATTAAAAAGAACTTTCAATAAACATCATCTAGCTAAAATTCAAGGCAATACATTTTACTCATTTAATTATTTGATAATCTCTTAATATTTGTTTATTTAAGTTTTGTCTTTTAATTGCATTGTATTTGAAAAAGAAACCTGATAACTAAAATCTTATACAAGTATTTTAAAGTAATTAAAAGTTAAGTTAAGTAATTAAAAGCTATTTGCACATTCTTTAAATTATAACTTTTATTTGAAATATTTCTAATTGTATTAAATATATTCTCTATCTTTTGTAAACAAATTGTGTTTATAAAAAAATTTAATATATTTATGCATGTATTCAATAGATTTACTTTTTTGACATTGTTTACTAATAGTTCGCAGAAAGATTAATTTTGTCTATTTTCATAAATATTTTACTGTTCAATATAATAGTTTTTTATTGAATTTATTATCTGTGAGTTATGTATAATTAACTAGAAGAAATTACAAATATAATAGCATTTTAAGAAAGAAATTGTATTTATATGTGAATAAAAGTTGAAAATGTGAATAAAAGTGTTACAAAGTTTAAAACAAGCAAAATTTTTCCAATTAAAAGATTAACATTGTAGCTTCTAAGAAATAATTTATGTGAATTTGTTTAAAATAACAAATTCACATAAATTGCTTCTATCTTAATTGTATAATACGTAAAATGTAGATATTGCTTTAATAATTATTATAAAAAATATATAATTTTGGCAGAAAAAATGTCTGTCAACATTGTAGAGAAACAAAGTACTAGCACCATGTCTTCAGAAACAGAAAAGAAGGTAAGTAAGTTCATCTTATTTTTTTTGAATGTTTTATAAAACTTTTGTAATAAATTTTTTCTGTTATTAGATACATCTTGGAAGTAATTTCTATTGCACACAAGCTGGCTTCACAGCAATGAAAACATCAAAAAGTGATTGCGACTCGTGTGTGGCTCTTCTTGTTGGAGTTTTCGGCGAAGATGCTAAACTTATGAGAGTTTATCCTCGAAAGACAGGATTAAAATGTTTCCGCTTGGATTCTTGATGCTAGCTCAAGGTGAATATATTATAATTGTTGTAAAATACTATGATCATGTTCTCTTTTTGTATTAATTATTTATGTCACTTTATCGTTTTTCACATTTTATAGATTTGTATAGACAGCGATTGCAAGATGAGAATTACGAAGGTGACATTGACGAAATGGTTAAATCGCTACCAGCTTATCTTTCAGATAGAGCTTTAGATCTTGGAGGAGGAAGAAGTATAACCTCTCGTCAAAAACGGTTTAAGAGTTGTAAAACTTATAAATCGCAAAAGTGAGTTATACATTTCCTAAAACTAAAATAGCTATAATTACATTGCCAGAAATTATATAGTTATTTATTTCCATGATATAATTAATAAAATTGTTTGTTTTTTATTAGAACTTCAAAGAGGACAGCAGAAGCAGCTACAACTTCAACTACTATATCTACAACTTTACAAAGACTGGAAAAGGAAAAAGAAAAGCATGATCCAGCTTAAAGTAATAATTAAAGCATATCATCCTTTAATGTTTGTTTACTTTAAAACTATATATATATTGTTTTTTAAATATATATTTACTTTTAAGTATGCATTTTTAAAAATATTAAAATAATATTTTGTCAAAATAATATGTATGGCATTATGAAATACATGTATGATATAATATGAAAAATATCCTAAATATAAATATTTTTAAATTTTTACAATATTGCTTGCCCTTAGAATACAAATTCTGGATGTAAATTCTAAAATTTCTTACATTTTGTTAACGCTTTATTAGTTTTTATTCACGCTTATCGAAGAACTCAATAACGCTTCATTCACATTTGCTGTTTAATTCAGTGACGCTCCGTTTATATTAGATAAAGGTTTTATATTTCGCGCTTGCCGAAGAGTTCTCAATGCTCTATTAACGTTTGTTTAACGTTTAGTTGTTGCTTCCTTTACACTCAATGTTCCAATTTTCGCCTCCTACGGATTTCGTTTACACTTCCGTTACTCCCCCTTTACACTTCCTTTACTCTCCAATTAAAAGCTTTATTAACGCTTGCTTTACATTCTATTTTCACCAGGGACTCACGAAACGCAAAGTCAATGCAATAGCGCGAAAAATACTCTTGCGCGCGACAATACTTGAAATCCACAGACGAATGCCACTCCCAAGGTCGATCGCGCGAGGGCCGACCGGCTCTACCTAACAGCAGAGGGGCAGGGCAAAACTAAGGGCGAGTTAGGCTACGGGCGATAAGATGGTGCGGAACGGGCGAAAGAATTCGTACTCCAGAATAAAACGATAATGCCGTTTAATGAACGCATGGCAAGGCGATACGAAACAGCCGGAAATAAAATAACAATTTGATAATAACAAAAAAAAATAAGAGAAAAGGAAAGAAACTGACTGGGCGTTATTAAACGCAGGTAATACAGCAATTCAACAGAAAAGATAAGTTCCGGTGTCGCACAAGAAGAAACAGTAATAAAATCAAGTTTCAGTTTGATACCGCAGTCGCCGAGAGCTATGCAAATTCATGCCCCGATGTGATCAACGGGCGCTCGCAAACGCTCCGAACGGCAACCGAAAACCGTACGACACGCGACGCAATCGGAATTCTGTCTATGAGAACGCGATCGGAACGAGACGGCACTATAATACAATACAGAATCTCTCTCGGTACAACGCGAGTACCGATCTCAAAGACAAGCGCGACGAATAACCTCGACAATAGGTTCGCAAGACGGACAAACATACGGAGACGAAAGATGAAC
>NW_012026800.1:794877-796884 GCF_000956235.1 Wasmannia auropunctata | reverse complement strand
TATCCCCTGTGTGCCTTGTCGACTCAGTCAGTTAAAACATTACTTATATTTGATAATCAAAATAAGAATTGACTACGAATACCGGCTTAATAAACGATAAAGATAAAATAACACAATAGCTCTGTGGCATATCCAATGAGATGCATCATATTAATATAGATAATTTGCAAAAGATAACGCTTCTTTCATTTAAGATAAAGATACAGATAATATATATTTTAATAATCTAGATATAGATAAGATAAAGTCATTCCCTCATCTAGATTATTGTCTAGATAATTTTATATATATAGATAAGTACAAACACTGATTACAATATATAATTCAGACGTAATTATTTTGAAGGACGTGTGCGATTCGTACAGCTGTATAATGCGTTTCGCGGCAAAATGACCGTAACGGTTAAGTTAAATCGAAAAGGTTAAATTAAATATTTATTAATATATAAAGTATAAGTTTTGTAATTTCAGAAACATAAGGTTTCTATGCAAAATTAGTCCTTCCAAAATTATTCACGATTACGCAAAATTAATAGTTCTACTGACACGAATAAAAACGAAACATCTTTTAAAAATAACTCGCGATTTTTTTATTCAAACTTAATAGATATTATTACTATGCGGCAATGTTAAGTATTTAATGATGTACAACGCGGATAGAGTGATTTCTCGTACAAAAATAAATCGCAGAATAATATTTTTTATATGACTTTTACAAGAAAAATTGTAAAAAATAATTCTGAAAATCTGCCCTCATTGATTGTTTTATGTGGTCATTGCTTTGTCTTTATAAATAAGCAAAATAATAGATATAGAAATAATAGAAAAAAATATGTTACTAATATTTAAAAACTTGAATACAAATGAAAATGTTAAGAAATAATGTAAGTGAATTAAAAAATATATACGATGTATATACGACGAATTGTAAAAAAAACTTTTTGGAATTAAACTAGCCTACCAAAACTCTTTTAAAAAAAAGATTACGCCAAGTATATAAAAAAATATTGTACCTTACATCTTTCCTAAACCTAAATATTATTTTAACAAATAAAAATTGTCCAAAAACAAATATCAGATCATACGTATTGCCAAGTATTAAACATAGAAACAAAAATGATTTTTTAATAAACCGCTTAACCATCTAAAAGTATGCAGCAAAAGTTTAATGTCATTGTCTTTCCAAATATTTTTAAGTTTCATAAAACAGGCTTAAACGGACTATTTTGACCAATGGAATCAAAGTGAAGCAGAAACTTGGCGTGCCCGAATTGCATTAATAATTTAATTGATAAAATGTACATATATAAAAAATGGGCACGCCAAGTTTTTGCTTCACTTTGATTCCATTGGTCAAAATAGTCCGTTTAAGCCTGTTTTATGAAACTTAAAAATATTTGGAAAGACAATGACATTAAACTTTTGCTGCATACTTTTGGACGGTTAAGCGGTTTATTAAAAAATCATTTTTGTTTCTATGTCTAATAAATACTTGGCAATTTGTATGATCTCATATTTGTTTTTAGACAATTTTTATTTGTTAAAATAATATTTAGGTTTAGAAAAGATGTAAGGTACGATACTTTTTTATATACTTGGCGTAATCTTTTTCTTTTTTTTTAAAGAGTTTTGGTAGGATCTCACTACTTTTTGGTAAATCATTTAAATTTGTAAAATAAAATATTTTTGGTTTTATGGCTTATATAAAAAAAGCACCGCAATGTTTGAGAATTCCGGTACTGAAAGCAATTAATGACGTCACATGCTCTTTTATAGATTCTGATTGGACGAGGAGAACATGTGACATTATTATTGCTCCCGAAGCGATCAAATCCGTATCGTCTGAATTTATTTTCAATTTAACTGACAATTTAATTATATATATATATATATATATATATATATATATATACATATTCTTTAAACCACTACATCGGTCTCACAGACCGCTATTGAAGCTTTACTTGTCAACAATTTTCTTAAGAGGGTATTCTAGTCTAGCGGATCG
>NW_012026800.1:792436-794827 GCF_000956235.1 Wasmannia auropunctata | reverse complement strand
CAGCTCGGGGGGTGCGCAACATAGCGGCGCACACGGTCGCGACCAATCACGGCGCGCCGCGGGGGTCTTGCCGTGGCACGGGCGTAGATGGCGAGTTTTCCTACGGACGCCTCGCGTCCTCGCAAGGCCACCCTATTTCCAGGATGTGGCGGCGTGGCATCTGGTGGGCGCGTCCTTCGCCCTTTAATTCAGGACGACTTGGCCACGTCGTCTCGGCAGCTCTCGGCGGTGATCCCTGGCCTTGGGAAAATCGCCGGCCGTTTTGCCCTTCGCGGGCCTCAGATCCTTCGCCCGCCTTTCTTGTCGCGTCCCTAGCGGCTCTTGTAAATCCTGGCGTGCAGTCACGCGCTTAGCGTGTGCGCGCCCCGTCGCCTGGTCGCCACGTGACCGGTGCGTGCCCCCTTAGCTCTTGCGCCAGGTCACCTGCACTCCACGTCCTCTCCTCTGCCGGTGGCCTTGAATCCTTTCCGCCGCTGCTCCTTGCGTCCGGTGAGCCGTGTTACATACAAGAGGTTCAAAAATAATTAACAAAAAGTATGCGATTTAACCTCAGGCCTCCCGGAGATCTCGGTCTCGCTCATGATAACGCGGTTGCCGGCCCGGCAAAAAGGGAGCAAACCCGCGCCTTGTGACGGCGGCGGGACGCTGCTCCGCTGCAGCGGGCTGCAACGTCACAATATATACACCTTACTTATCTTGTTATACACTCGACAGCAAAATTAAAGCATCACCCATTTTGATCACTAAAAATAGGCAAACTTCAAGAAAGTGTAATTTCGTCAAAAATAATTGTATCGGATTAAAAAAGCATTTTAAAGCTTAAAGTCTCTACTTTCGAAATCCATAATTCATTGAATGACTTACTGATTCTTTACAAAGCTGCACAGATGCAAATGGAGATGCATCAAATCTAAAAATTTTTTACCAAGTTTGCGAAGTTCCATGGCGTGAATTAAAAATCGCACGCAAATGAGGTTTACAGCGTTCGAAAGCGTGAATCTTTAGCTTTAATTTGAGCATTCGACCAGCATTGTGCGATTTTTTTTCACCGAGTTATTCAACATTGAAGCAAAAATTACTATTTTATAAAATAATGAAAATAAATATAACAGATATACAAATATAACACAATGAACAGAATATAAAGACATAGAAAGTTTATAGTTTTTTTTAAATTTGAACAAATAAGAAAACTAGGTAGACAAAAGTAAGTTTAATTTTATATTTTTGTTATTACAATCACATCTTGTTAATTTTAATATTTTGTAGGACCTCCTTTGCTTTCTAATACTGCTTGTAGTCTTTTTGGTATACTTTTAATTAAATTCTTTAATATGTTTATTAAAGATTATACCTTTTTGTTGTAATACTTTCCAAAATGATTCTCTGTTAGTACGACTACTTAAAGGGATATGTGCATCTAGAATCGTCCAGAGATTCTCTATAAGGTTGAGATCTGGCGACTGAGGTGGCCATTCGAGTTCTTCCATTTTTTTTTTTTCATCAAAAAATTTAGATACTACTTTAGAAGTGTGCTTATGGTCATTATCCTGTTGAAAGATTAAAAGAAAGATTAAAAGATTAAAAATTAATTAAAAGTATACCAAAAAGACAGCAAATAGTATTAGAAAGCAAAGGAGGTCTTACAAAATATTAAAATTAACAAGATGTAATCGTAATAACAAAAATATAAAATTAAACTTTTGTCCATCTAGTTTTCTTATTTGTTCAAATTAAAAAAAAACTATAAACTTTCCATGTCTTTATATTCTGTTCATTGTGTTATATTTGTATATCTATTATATTTATTTTCATTATTTTATAACATACACATACTTATGTAAATACTCATTTATGTTTTAAAATAAAATTCCGTTTTCCCAGAAAAATAATGTTTTTCATTCAATTTATCTTTTAAACTTACTCTTGTCCGCCACTGTACATTAATTTTGAATTTAGTCCTTTTAATAAATTAATTACTTTTTAAGAAGGGCATTTTTGCATCGATGTTGAATAACTCGATGAAAAAAAATTTCAAGATAGAGCAACTTCGTCAAAAATGTCTCGTAACGAGATTTTTAAAAAAGCAATTTACAGCTTGAAATCTCCACTTTTCAAATTGATACTTTAGAAAACGACTGAGTTTCTTCGGAGCCGCACAGTTACAAATACAGGTGTGACAAATCGCAAAATTTTTCCCAAACTTTGCAAAGCTCCAGAGCGTGGAATAAAAATCGCACACAAACGCGGTGTACATCTTTGGAAAGAATGAATCTTTCTCTTTAATTTGCTTTTTTGTTGAGCGTCGTACGATTTTTTTTCACCGAGTTATTCAACATTGAAGCAAAAGGGTCATTTTTGCTTCAATGTTGAATAACTAGATCGGAAGAG
>NW_012026800.1:791817-792386 GCF_000956235.1 Wasmannia auropunctata | reverse complement strand
ACACAAAGATGCAACTTTCTAATTTATTAATCCATATTCAAAGACAGATAGCATCTGAATTTCAATGAACAACAAGATCCCTTTCAGAAATTAATAAATTTAAAGCAACAGAATTTCAATTTATATTGCTGTACGCTGGGCCAATTATTTAAAAAAAAATATTGTCAAAAGATATTTATAAACACTTCTTAATGTTGGCTGCTACTCCTTCATGTTGGGTGCAGAATATTATCATCAAAAGAACTAGCATCACAAAAATATGAGCATGCAAAATTATGTATTGATTCAATTTGTTGCAATTGCTCCTAAAATATATGGAAAAGAGTGTCTGATCAGTAATATGCATTGTCTTATTCACATTGCAAACGACGTAGAGTACATGAAGTGTCCTATTTCGAATATCACAGCATATCCTTTTGAAAGTGCATTAGGAAAAATAAAAAAAATGCTTCGTCATGGTAGTAAACCTTTATCACAATTATGCCGTCGACTAAATGAAGTACTTTCACTTGAAACTGAAAAAACAGCACTACCATTAATAAATATATTGAGAAAATTACGAATGGATA
>NW_012026800.1:788235-791767 GCF_000956235.1 Wasmannia auropunctata | reverse complement strand
TGACAGCGAATTTATGTAACTTCACTCTTATTTTTTGGTCTAACTTGACCGGGCTAGAGATCTTAAATCTAGCTCGGATATTACGGTCCAAAAGGAATTTGAAGAATAATCGACAGAATATAAGAAAGTAGCCATCACTTTCTATACGGACGGATCTAAAGGTGAGAAAGATTTTCTTTATTATCTTATAAGATAAGGAAAGGAAGATTTTCTTATCTTATTATTCTTATCTTGCAAATTTATATCTTGATCCATGCATTTCATTGCTTCGGAATTATCCGACTTTTATGTGGTATTATGTATATACTGAACTATAGAGATCTGATTTGCTTTGTAGTGAATTAATGCTTTACTGTTATTTTCATCAATTGTTGCATATTATTAATACTTTCGGAAATTCTTCCGTCTTATATTTTATATCCTATGTGTTATATGTTATACTTTGCCAATATTATTGGATGTCTCTACTATGTTTTCATGTTTTCTTAGTTTAATATTTCTTCTTTCAGTCTTTTTCTTCTTCTGTCAAGCGTATTTCTACAATCTTTACCTTTATATTATATTATTGTCTCATATTATTCCAGATTAAATTAAGTTTTTCGTGTTATAAATTTATCTTTTGTTAGACTATTAATTTTTCTATACATACATATATGTATATAGTTGTGTGCTTGTTTTCTCTTTCATAATTCTTTATATAATTTATTATATTAATTTTAAGTATATTATAGTTTCTCGTTGTTCATTCAGATAATTCTATAATATTTTTCTTGAATTATCACTTTACTCCTAAAGTTCTTTTTAGAAGGGAATAAAAGAAAAAAAAGACTCCATCTATTTTTTTTTCCTCTTGGGCACGGATCCATTGTTGAGATCGGTTGTTAGTTAAATATGATAAATAATATCATTATTTAAGTAGCTTGAGGCTTACTTGCCTATTATTATTATCATCAGTTTATCATAATTTTTTTTTTCTTTATTGAAACATATTTTTGTTTTGTAATTTACTCTAAGTTTAAGCTGCATTTAAACATCTCTAGAAACTTACATTTATATTATATAAATCATATTATTACTATGTCTAAAAATAAAAATCCTAAAAGCAATTCGTCTTCTAATGGAAAGAGTGGGAAGAGCAGCAGACAACGGGAACTCTCTTTTGAGACTGAAACATTTTCCTCTTTTCTAGAAGATTCGAATATTTCAAAGAAACCGAAAACAGATTCTTCTTCTTTAATTAATCTTCCCCCTCAAGAAATCACTCTCCTTCTATAACTATGGAAAGGAGAAATTATATCATCGACAAATATATTCCCTCTATGTCCTCGGCTCCAGAACCACATGAGAAAATTGTAGTTGAAAATACTGGCCCACCTATGTTGAACAAAAATAATAACAATTCTAAAAAATTTGATTCTATAAATTCCTAAAAGAAGAATAACAGATATACTAACAATAATAATTTCCCATATTTAGTTCATAGAATCTATTGATGAAGAAAATTTTGGCAATCTCCATCCAGTTAGCTTGGGCAGCTACTTATTGAAAAAAGGAATTAACATCTGTAATATTCGTAGACTTGGTAAAAAAATAATTGGGATTTCTTTTAAAACAGCTAATGATGCTAATTGCTTCATCGATTCTTCTATTCCCTTACCCTTTAATTAGATTCCTTACATTCCTAATTATAAGATTTTTAGAATAAGGATTATAAAAGGTGTCGATAATAAGCTCTCAATTGACAAGATCAAAGAAGGTCTATCGTGGCCGAATGGCATAACGAACATCCATAAAATTGAAAGATAAAATTCAAAAATAAAGATAACGATAGAATTAACGAGTGTCCTCAAAGAATCTATAGTAATTAAAATTGAGTTCAATTCTATTCTTCTGTCCGAATTTATCTACATATATTGAGTAAGATTTAAAGTCTATCCCTTTATTGGTAATGTTAGGAAATGTTCGAACTGTTTACGATGGGGACATTCCTCGGGTTTTTGTCGAGGTACAACAATTTGTGCAAACTATGGAGGCGATCACGACTATAACACATGTTCCAGTACGGATATTTCTTGTGTAAATTGTAAGGGTAAACTTCACTCTCTGAGCTTCTCTTGCCCGGTTTATTCCAAATTCAAGGTCATAAATTCGGTAATGGTTCACTGCAACGTTTTTATTCTTGTAGCCCAATATGTTTTCTTTAAACCGCATTTGAAATTTTGAAATTATAAAAAAGTTAACTACTTTTGTATGAAAAACATCATTTTTCGGCACTTTCTTCATTTAAACTGGTTTTTTAATAACTTCTGATTATGAAAATTGAATTCAATTAATATTATTCTCTTCGTTATTAAAAGACAAAGAGATTGATATATTTTTGAACCTTCTAATATACATATAAAACATTTTACGCTATAATAAAGAATACATTTGTACCCGTTTTTCGATTAAAAAGCAAAAATAAATATTTCAGTTCTAGGATTAATTAAAGTTATTGTTGTCTACAAATGAATTGTTTTTATTTATAGATAAAACAAACTGCATAAAATTATTCGCCAATTTATGATAATAAAATAATAAGATATAAGATATATATAAGATATAAAACAGTTATAATATAATAGTAGGTAATATAATAAGAACATAAATATTAAAATTAAATAAGTATTACTATAAAATTACGAAAAGTGTAATAAATAACAACAGATAAAATATCTGTATAATTAAAAAATATGTAATTATTGTTGGATGGATTACCCTAGTCTATAAATTCCCTCAAAGCATTTTTTCAAATGTGGTTGAACACGAAGTGGCTCTTTAGTTTCAGAAAGAATCTCGAGCATATCGTCATTACTAAGAAAGAAAAAACGTGGGAAAAATAATCTCTTCTTCTCAAGATAATTCAATACACCTGCATTGATCGTCTCCATCAGTATATTTGCCTGTTCCATATTTTCTAATAATCCTATCTGTGAAAAACAGTTTTATCGTTAATAAATGTTGGAATTAGTAAATTTGAAATTAAAGCGTTTTGTTCTATATCTAGGTAATCGATAGTCGAAGGAGCCATATTTGTATCGCGATTAATGCTGAGTCGTTTTCTTCGTTTGTTCTTGACTCTCTCGTTACGCCCCGTTGTACTGTGTATAAAAGAGAATTCTGTTTCCAAATATATATATTCAGTATACTCAGTACTCTTTTACTCATATATTCCACTGTGATCCCTAAGCTTACATCAATAAAGTAAAATTTTACATATAAAAAAATTATAATACTTTAATTAATGAGAAAAAAACATAATCACATGCATTAACATTGCATTAACATTTAACAATTAACATTTAACCCGAATTGCATTAATAATTTAATTGAGATGTGTATAAAAAACGAGCACGCCAAGTTTCTGCTTCACTTTGATCCCATTGGTCAAAATAGTCACTTTAAGCCTGTTTTATGAAACTTAAAAATATTGGGAAAGACAATGACATTAAACTTTTGCTGCATACTTTTGGACGGTTAAGCGGTTTATTAA
>NW_012026800.1:785128-788185 GCF_000956235.1 Wasmannia auropunctata | reverse complement strand
TGAAAAAATAATTTATTTGCTCGACGTATTGGCACTACTGATGTCCGACACGGCAAAACTTAAGATTGAATTGTGTTTTGCAGTGTCGATCTGTGTTTCTCTGTGTCATAGATGGAAAGCACCACACTAGACACTGTGTCACACAGTGCCGCCTGTGTCTCTTGTTGGAAAGCACACATAAAATATCAGCCTTAGGGTGCTATTACACGAGTCGTACGACGAGCGTTGTCGGACGTAGCGATTGGCTGCCGATGGTGCTCAAGTGGGGAACTTCCGTCGGAAAATTACTAAATTTTTGTCGTACTAAAGTCGGATAGTGATGGACTTCATACGACAATAGCAGACGATATTGACAACAAATACACATTAAATTCGTTGAAAAGTGAGGTTGTTTAAGCCGTCAAGCTGTCAAGTACGACTGTGAGTTATTGTGTTGTAGTGAGATTACTTGAGCAGAAATGGCTAACATTTTGAATGATTCAATTCTATAAGCAATAATACAAATTATGGTACGAAGAAGATTATTGGTGGCAGTAATGTTATTAGGTCGCAAAAAAAAAGAAAATATAAGAATAGAAAATATTGGGTTTCCAATTTTGTAACCCAACGTGATATGAACGGCTTACAATGTAACAATTCCCGCATTATAGTAAGAGATTCTGATTTATTCATAAATTATTGTCGAATGACTAGAGCACAATTTGAACAATTACTTATGTTGATTGCACCAAAAATTAAAAAGATGTTTCTTCGAGAACCAATTGAACCTGCACAACGTTTGTTGCTTACATTAAGGTTAGAAATACGAATATATCTATATATATAAATTGTCATTCTTGTTATGATTACTTTTTTATAATATTGTATTTTTTATAGATACTTAACATCTGAAGACTCCATGATGTCAATGAAATGTCGGTATTATGTTGCTCAACCGACAATTTCCAAAATAATTGTAGAAACTTGCGACAAATTGTGGATTACTTTAATGCCTATTGTACTTAAGAAGCCAGTATATGACGAATGAAAAAAAATCGCTAAAGGACTTGAAATAAAATGTCACTTTCCTCACTGTTTAGGTGCTATAGATGGAAAGCACGTAATTGTAAAGGTAATATGTAATATGTAAAATATAAATTCTTTTATTACGCTTATCTAGCAGATTAACATATTTTTGAGAAAATTTTTAGGCGCCACCAAATTCTAGATCATCATATTATAATTACAAAAGCGTACATAGCATTTTATTAATGGCTGTTTGTGACAGTGATTATAAATTCGTCTTGGTTGATATTGGTGGAGGGGCATCAAAGCGATGGAGGTGTTTAATCAAGATCTGCGATGGGTCGCGCTTTTTCAAGAGGTGATATAGATGTATCACCTCCAAAGTGTGTCTTTAAAGGACCTGTTCTTCCGTTTATAGTAGGGGACGAAGCTTTCCAGTTAACTAATTATGCGGTTTTTTCCTGGGAAAGATTTAACAAAAGAAAAAAGAATTTTTAATTATCAATTATGTGGAGCGCGTCGTATAATCGAATGTACACCCACGGTCATCGATTCTGTCCCTCGGAAATTTTCACAAACTCTGAAGTGATCACTTTTCTATTAATGCTCATAATCCATGCACGATTAACGAAACGAAATCGTGCATGGACTATAAGCATTAATGTAGAAAAGTGATCACTTCAGAGTTTGTGAAAATTTCCGAGGGACAGAATCCATAACCGTACGGGTGTACATTTGGGCTTTTTGCTTCTCAATGGCGAATATATAGAAGACCTATAAATACACCATTAGAGACAGCTGAAAGTATTATGAAAGCTACTATAGTATTGCATAATTTCCTTCGACAAAATAAAGATAATTCTTTATTCAATACTTGCAATATAGAAAACGAAATAGCATCCATTGAGATGAGAGCAGAAGCGTTACAAAATATTAATAATATTGATATGAACACAAATTCGCGAGAAGCATATAAAATATGCGAAAAATTTACTAATTGTTTTAATAATATCGGTGCTATTTCATGGCAAGAAGCCATGATTCAAAATTAATATTTTCACGTTCTCACTTTCTTTTATCAAAAATTAAAAAAAAATCATATTAAAAACTTCTGAGTTTTATATCGACATACAAAAATCAGTCTCTTACTAGTTCTCTGTCTATATATAATCTATTAATATATCTGTGTATGTGTACTTTAGACTTAAGAGCTATTTCAAGGCAAGTAGAATTGAATCTGAATTGATTTGATTATGTTGTATTTATGCCTTATGACATTTTATGTAACGCGCTTAAATCAACTTATATTACGTATGTTGCTATAATTTTTTCAAACATCTGGAAAAATTTGCTATGCGTCTTGCAATGTCTCGAGATATACATTACAATCGTAAACTTTGATATGTCAGTGTCTTTTCGATTAATTTACATTGCATTAACCATTATTACTGTCGAACTTGCTGTATTTGCACCTTGTTCTGTATAAATTATTACGTAGTTATAAATATAGTTATAGAATTGTATAGATATAAGAATGTTCAATATAAATATAAATAGAAGTACAAGTATAAGATATATTTAAGGTAAATAGAAATTTAGATATAGCTTTTCTCAATATATATAATAAGGCAGAAAATGTAACGACTTTGTTTTGTATGTTTTTAATTTTAAATCTTTATTTATTAATAACTACACATTACATGTAAAAACAAAAATTAATGTATAATAGTTTTTCAATTTTAATATCACATGTAAAACAACCTGCCCTTGATGCATGGATAGCTCGCCGGTTTACTGTAGACGCAGGGATGGTGGGTAGGCTCAGGAGAGAGAGAGCGGAACGGGTAGTAAGAGAAATTACTCGTGAACTTTTAGTGTAATTATAAATGCCATTTATTCAATGTTAAACTGTTTGATTTTTATCCGGGCAGAGAGAAGGGATAACAGAGGAGAAGACATTTTTCAGCAATGCTCGATTACTCGTGAGAATTACTTATTACAAGAACGAAATATTTATTGTACGAAAGGCAATATACATAAAGAAAAGAAACT
>NW_012026800.1:784769-785078 GCF_000956235.1 Wasmannia auropunctata | reverse complement strand
ATGCAATGTAGAGCACAATCAAGTACGTCCACTTTGTTTCTTACTCTCGGATACCAAGCTTCAATCCAATCTTTCACTTAATTACAACTCACAGATTTCTACACACTCATGTGGCAACTATAGCCATATTACATACGTACGACAACATCTTGTCGTACGAACGACCGCATGCGCATTAGCAGCCAATCAGAATGCTCGACAAAACGTGTCGTACGACACATAGGGTGCTTTCCAACAAGAAGAGCCTGGTGTTGCACAGTGTGACACAGAGAGACACTGTAAAATACAGTAATTGGAACACTAAAGTTA
>NW_012026800.1:779146-784719 GCF_000956235.1 Wasmannia auropunctata | reverse complement strand
TTTTTACATATTTTGCAAGTATTTTATATAGAAAATATGTTCGCATTAAAGGATTTAGTCCGATTCGTAAAATTAACAAAGTTATAGGTCGGTACTCGTAATCGATTCTTATATTTGAGATCGTCTTAAGTATAGTCTTAAGATGTTACAAGCCAATAACAGAGTCGTATTAGCATCTTAAGACATTACTTAAGACGGCTTTGAAATAAAAACTGACTTATGAATATCGGCCATAGCACTTGATAGAGAGTGGTCTCAATCCATGTAATACAAAAAACTTTAAACACGTATTCTCGAAACCACGTTTTTCAAATTGTGATACAATATCTCGAAAACCAATTGACCAATTAATTCGGGCTTGTGCACACATCTTCAGCATATGCGTGGCTATAGGCCCCTATCTCGATCAAATCAAAATGTTTTTTTTTAATTTTTACAACTATTTAAAGTTGAAAAAAGGCAAAAATCTAAATTTAATTTTCAAAATGTCAGTTTTTAAATTTTTAGTATTTTTTTATGTTCTGGTACCAGCTATAACCAAACTCATACTAATTAAGAATTTCTTTGATTTTTTTGTTTTAAATGAGCAGAACAGCCGGAATTATGGGTACCGTGGACCAATCTTTTTTTTCACAACCTCAGTACATATTGTATACAGCGCTTATTTATAGTTATTTTTAAATACAAATATTTTAAAACATGCTTTAAATATGTATAAATATATAGGAAAAAACCCCGTCCCAAAAAACTTTATACTTTCTTTATCGTGTTTAAAATGGGCTGTTAGGAGTCGGCGCGGTAAATGGTGCGCAAATACATATATGAACGGCTTGCATTAGACAATAAATATAATTCACTTAGCTAATACATAAACTCTTATAAATACGTAAACTCTTACAAACATTTCGGCTCTGTTTGAACCATCTTCAGTGTAAAAACCATTTAAAAACTTAAGTCATTCACCGTTTTTCGAAACTGAGGTTGTCCAACGTAGATGACAGTTCTTATGATTAAAGCCCCCAAAAGCCGGTTGATTGGCCGGATAGGAGACTATGTATGTAATATATCATGTAATATCTCGGTTATAAAGATACGTAAATGAGAACGGCTAAGGAAACTCACCTCAGGATCGAACACAGGGTAAAACCTTTCCGCATATCACATGGTGTCAAGTCCAGTACACAATAAGTCACGTGAATGAAGTTTAAAACAATAAATTAAATTAAAAGAATTAAAAAATTGTAAAATTAAATTCAAGTATATCATTCTGGCCAGAGCACGTCTGTTCTTTCCGAAGTCACAAGTAAAAGTGACATTTTAATAACAAACGAGGACAAATGTCAAACTAATTTGTATAGAAAGGCACAAGCAATGTTTATGTGTTATTAATAAAGAGAGATATAAAATTGATGTAATCCCTCTATATCCGTTTGCATGTTTAAACTATTTTGTTGTTATTGTATATGTATCATTTCCGAAATTAATCTTTTATTTAAAATTCTTTCAACATCCAGGATCTCAATATGTTTCCAATCGAATTCATGATTGTGATGCATCCTTTGGTCAGTGATTACAGATTGATTGGTTGTGTTCTGTCGAATATGATTTCTATGTTCTTTTATTCTCGTTTTTAGTTGTCTATATGTCTGACCGACATAGGAAGCATCACAATTGTTACAATTAATTTTGCATACAACGTTCTTATTTAATAACTTTGGGAGAGAATCTTTACGGACCTTGATAAATCTTTGTAATTTATTCATACTGAAAAACGACAACTTGGTGTCAATATTATTAATAACGTTTCTAAATTTATCTGAAATTGTTTTAATATATGATAATGTGAACTAATTCCGTTTTAATCTCACACTAACATTTTTTAGCATTGCATAATTGTTAATTAAGTGTTTTAATCTAAAATTTATTGTTTTGAAAATAAAATCAAGCGAGTAATCGTTCTTCAGCAGAACATCCACCATGAATTCGAATTTTTTTTTTATGGAACTCAGGATGTGAAAGGAAAAAGATCTTGTCGACCATCCTTACTATTGTGCCTCTCTTTTGAGAAACCAGGTGTTGGGACAAATATTTATACTTTTTTTTTAAATTCGCAAAAATAGCATAAAAATTTGGCCTCTAACTAAAATACCCCCTTAATATTCACAAGAGATACTCTAAACTCATAGTACCTTTATATGCTATCTGTTCCTACGAAATGCTGTGGTAGTCTTATTGTCATTCGCTGGAAACGTGTAAAATATAAAATGTTTGAAAAATTGTAGCGGTCTCACAGACCGGTGTTATGGTTTGCGTTACTTTTTTGCAATATTGAGAATGTATATATTTCTTAATCTACGTCTTATTTACACATATTAACTTGTATTTACTGGTGTGTTGTATATTTTGAGATTAGAAAGGACTAAAAATGGCTTTTTATGCCATTATAATTTCTGTAACATGCACATTATGCCATTATAAATTAAAACGTAAAACTGCATATAAATGCGCATAAAATGCGAGACATCGATTTGTTTAGTATTGGCGAAAGATGTGCACTATTTAATTGGTATGCCAACAAAATTTTTAAAAGTTCATACAGTTCCTTTAAATATAAAATTTGCATAATATAAGAAAGATTATATAATAAATATAAAAGAAATAAAATATATTGATTATAATATAAATGGTGGCAAATATACTTTATAAATTCTTAAAATTAAATAACATTAATAATATTATTAATCAATTACACTTTTGTTTTTGCTAGTCAACTATTTAATTTTAAGACAATTATTAAAATAATATTTTTTATTCATTTTAAATTAAAGTAAATAATTTATAAAGTATATTTGCCATCATTTAAATATATTTTATTTCTTTGGTATATGAGATATTTTTGTTAACTTTCACATTAAAACATATTTTTCCTTTTACCTATCAACAAGTATTCAGAAAACATACATTTTTTATTATAATTAATTTGAGGAAAAATGGTGGATGAGGGCGATAGAAAGAGGGAAAGGGAAAGGATGATTAAGGATGAGGAAGAGAGAAGGAATGGGTGAGAGGGGAGTGTGGAGTGAGAAAGAAAGTAGAGTGGGTGAGTGGTGTGTGTGCGTGTGCGTGTGCGTGTGCGTGTGCGTGTGCGTGTGCGTGTGCGTGTGCGTGTGCGTGTGTGTGTGTGTGTGTGTGTGTGTGTGTGTGTGTGTGTGTGTGTGTGTGTGTGTGTGCGCGTGCGTGCGAGAGAGAGAGAGAGAAGGGGGGGGGAATGAATGAGTGAGAGCGAGAGAAAATAGAGGTAATAGAAAGAAAGAGTAAGGGACGCAAAAGGGAAAGATATGTTTTGGAAAAAGGCAAGAGGAAACGGAAGTCCCGAAGAGAGGGAGAAAGGCGTCAGCAAATAGGTTAAAATAGATTAAGATAGGTTAAGATAGAATAAGTCGTTGAGGATAAGTTAGAATAAGGTAAAATGTATATATGTATATAATTGATGATAGTTGTAACCTTAAGGGGATCAATAAATTTTACTATTATTATAATTAACTTATAAAATTAGTGGGAGCATAATAACGGTCTGTCAGATCAACATTGTGGTTAGTGTGATTTTTTTGGATGTGTGGTTTAAAGAATATACTATAAGAATATAATATATAGGGTGTTCTCGTATAAGTGACCACTTCTTTTTATTTCGTAAACTAACAGAGATAGACTTAATAAATATAATATCAAATTAAACGGCTCTGACTAAACTTTATTGTAAGCACAGTAATCATTTAGAAACATTATCTAAATAGTAATAATAATACATTATCTAATTCTTATAAGAGATTGACAAAAGCGAATGAACTGAAAAGCATTCAGTTATTATCGAATAAAGTCTACTCTCATAAAAATTTAATCGATTAATTAACATATGTTGTATGTACCAAAAATGATAAAAAATGAAGTATTAGATATTACTGTAAATACATATGGTTACCATATGTATTTTTTTGCTCTCAGCGTTTTCTAACATCAACGACGTTGCCTGCCACGTCGTCGATCCTAGGTAACTCTGAGAGCAGGAAAATATATATGGTTCCAACATTTTACTTTTCGAAACCATACTGTTAGCCTTCATATTGATATGGTGTGACTTTAGACGAGCTTAATTATAATTATGATCGTAATTTTAATTATAATTATAATAATAATAATTATATTTATTATTTATTATAATAATTATATTTATTGTAATTACTATCATTGCAACTATTTAACTCATATATATTAGAAACAAAGCTTTAAGGAGTTGATAATGACGCGAATGTAGTGCGGCATATCGCTTTTTTGGCAGAAGACACTTTGACTGCCTATATCTATGAAACTACCTATAGGATCGAGTTGTGCCCATTTCAGAATGACGAGAACTACAACATATCAAAAATTCAGTCAATTCGATCGAAAGCACTTTTCCATAAGTTTTGTGCGTAGTCCTTTACAGGTTTTCTCCATATCTTAATACATTCTTAAAGTTATGCTTAATGGCACAACATTAAGAATGTATCAAAACACGGAGAAAATCCGTAAATCTGTTAACACTTTTAAAGAGAATATCCGAAAGCCTTAAGAATGTAATTTTTGCGTTTATTTAATGTGAATAGTACATACAGAACCAGCAGTCTGGCAAACACGAGAATCCTTCGAAACTCTCTGCATTGCTTTGCGAAATGTTATATCAACCTGGATAAACAAAATTTCTTCATCAGGAAGCTGCGCTACAATGTCTTTACTTGAAAAAATTGGAAGCAAATACATCCATTGCATTTGAACCTGCAATTAAGGAAAATGTCAATTGTTGTAAATGATTAAGTTATTATACACATATTGAACAAAAACAGCAAAAAGTTTCAATTTGAAGAAAAAGTTGACAAATTAGAGAAATAAATTTCTTCATAAAATTATGATTATGTATATTCACATTTAAATTAAAAGGAGATAAACACCAATACGATCCAAACGGATCTTGGTGCTCGACAATATTATACTGTGTGAATCTTACATTTTATCGGTTCAAGTAAACCGCGCTCTGAATAATCGTCGAACTTTCAACGCAGCTAAAAACTAAAAGTACATAATATTACAACTAAATTGCCAACGGCAATCTAATAAATCGATGCTCTTAAAACATCTATTAAATCCTGTGAAAATAACTTATTGCGAAAAATATTATCTCAGCCGAGATTTGAACCTGGACCTCCTTACTCTCCTTGTGGGTGGATGTCCTACCAATTAGACTACCAAAGCATATGATAATCTTTATTGCATATAACTAATATACCTATATATTTGGAAGAACGTATATTTCAAGACGACGTATATAAACAATTGAGTATCAGGATGGACCGTTAAGAGGATGCTAAAGCCATCTGTTTTATCGACAAAAATACCATTTTTGTTGGATACAAAATACTTCGTATTAATTGCATAGAATAAAATTTTCTTTTCCACGATTAAAACACACATGCTAATGCATCTGGCTCTGGTGTGTTTTGTACCAAAAACAGGAAAAAATTAAGAAATTACAGATCGGA
>NW_012026800.1:776241-779096 GCF_000956235.1 Wasmannia auropunctata | reverse complement strand
TTTAGATTTTGACGATAATTTATCTCTAAATTGCTTGGGAACATGCATGTAAGCCGTACTGCCGAACACTCTTAGATGTGACAAGATAGGTTTGTTTCCTGTCCACAGTTCATATGGGGTTGAACCTGGTGCTTGCGTGGTCGATGTCCTGTTTAAGATATAAACAGCCGTGTTTACGGCTTCGGCCCAAAGATACTTAGGTAAATCTTTGGCTATCAGCATCGAACGAGCGCTTTCTATGATGGTTCTCATGTCCCTCTCTGCTCGACCATTCTGCTCCGGAGTGTAAGGGGCTGTCACTTCGTGATTAATTCCTTTTTTCTTCATAAATTCTTTCATTTCTTCATTGCAATATTCTGTGCCGTTATCGGTGTGTAGAGTCTTCACTGGTCGTTGAAATCGATTTTCCGTATCGGCCACAAAATCCCTGAACTTCTCGAATGTATCCGACTTGTGTCTTATGAAGTACACACTCCTATAACCACTGCAGGCATCCTTAAATACAACCAAAAATTTCGAACCTCCTATTGAATGTGTTGACATGGGACCACATAAATCGCTGTAAATTTTCTCACCGGGCTTTGGCTTACAATTAGTTTTATCGTTGGAGCGTGAAAAAGGTAATCTGTGTTGCTTACCTTGCACACATGATTCGCAAAAGAAGTCGGAGCTTGCATCCGAAAGCTTTATACCTTTTACTAAATTCTTGCTTATCATATCACGTAATGCCCGTTTATTTATGTGACCCAATCTCTCGTGCCACACCTGCAATGTCTCGTTTGTGGTTACGTTTAATTCACTCGATGGAATTGTCCGGAACAGCATTCGGTAGAGATTGTTCGGAGTTCTGATTGCTATGGCTGCTAGTTTCTTCCTGTCGTAGATTTCGGCTCTGTTATCTTCTTTGATGATCTTCATTCCTTTCTTTGTAATAACTCCTTCCGAGAATAAATTTTTCTTTAAATCCGGTATATATAGTACATCATTTATTGTTGATTCGTACCACTTACCGTTGATCAATTTCTGTATCTTTATCATACCTAAGCCTTTGACGGGTATTGTTCGGTTATTTCCAAGAGTAACTTCGCGATTCCTTATTTCTTGAAACGTAGAGAAAAAGTCACGACGATGACACATATGTGCTGAAGCTCCGCTGTCCATAATCCATGATTCCTCCAGAGATGTCGCATCTGAGAGTTCGCCGCTGCATTCTGCATTGAACGCCGAATCATTTCCGGATAGGTTATTCTTTGATTTACTATCACTGTTCTCCCGATTCTCACGGTATCCACTTTTTCTTTCAATGTTGTCCCGATTATTTTCGCGGTAGCTTGTGTTCTTCTTTGGCGGACAACGACAGTCTTTCGCGAAATGTCTCCTTTTTCCACAGTTGTAGCACGTTACTTTAGGCTTTGATGGAAACTTCCTGAAGGTTTTCTTCTTGTCTGCACTTGCGCTGACTGTACTGAGTGCAGTTTCACTAGAGTCGGTGGTATCTAGACGTGCCTCTTCGTCGAGCAGTCGCGCGGTCAGATTGGCTATCGTTTGCTTGCCTTCGTCCAATGAGAGCCATGCTTGTCGAACACCGTTGTATTTGATCGGAAGACTCCCTAGTATCTTCGTCATTACGGCGCTGTCGCTCATTGGTTCCCCTTTGTCTCGTATTTCACGGGCAAGATTTTCGACTTTCGCTATGTGTTGCGAAATCGAATCGCTACTCTCCATCTTGTATTGATAGAACTTTTCGTGCACTAACATTTTATTTAATTCCGTCTTCTGTTCATATATCGAGTCCAATTTATTCAGGATCTCTTTCGAGCTTGTACAGTTCTGTATCAACGTTACTTGCGAAAACTCCATGGCGGACGTGATGATATACATGGCGGCTGCATCCTTCTTCATCCAGCTCTTTAGCTCGTTGGCTTCCGCGGCCTCTGGTTTCGGCACGACTCCTTGCACTATGTCAGCTACTTCCTTAGCACGTAGAGCACACATTAACTGGAACTTCCACTGTTGATAGTTCCTTCCATCAAATTTCGTCATGTGCAGTACTTCTAATTTTTCCGTCATCTTGGCTGCCTTTCCTTTGTACGTCGACACACACACGAGATATTCCGTTTCTCTCACGATTTTTCAGTATTTGTACTCAGCGATACTGTCGCCCTTCTTCGCTCTCTCTGTTCCCTTCTGTGAAACTAATTTCTCTTTCTCTCTTGCACGATGCCTGGGCCCATAACCTGTTTGATTTTTATCCGGGCAGAGAGAAGGGATAACAGAGGAGAAGACACTTTTCAGCAATGCTCGATTACTCGTGAGAATTACTTATTACAAGAACGAAATATTTATTGTACGAAAGACAATATACATAAAGAAAAGAAACTTGAATTGTAAAAAGGACTTGTGCGTGCGTGCACTGAGACGGTTACTACCGAAACTTGACTAACATAGAATAGAAAAATATATAAGAACGGAATACATAAGAAAGCAGCGCTCCCGCGACAAAGACATTGGCTCTCCTGCATCTCAGGCGGCGCTGTTCGGAAACCATAGTATGAACGTGAAACCAAAGCAATGATCGTTTCCTAATCTTAACACTCCCATCAAATGATCACTTGCTTGATAAAAGAAACCGCTACTAGATTCTTAAGATTGACAATCCTTTTTGAACACATGGACGCTTTCCATGCCTATCGCATTTCTTAATTTTTGAAATCGATCACGTGGTAGAGCCTTTGTAAAAATGTCTGCAAGTTTGCGTTTTGAATCTACATATTCTACCGCTATAGCATTATCTTCAAACTTCTCGCGAATGAAGTGATGACGAATATCAACGTGCTTCGTCCGTTTATGAAAGT
>NW_012026800.1:775544-776191 GCF_000956235.1 Wasmannia auropunctata | reverse complement strand
ATCGCATGCAAATGCAGTTTACTGCTTTCGAAAGAGTGAATCTTTACCTTCAATTTGCTTTTTTGTTGAGCGTTGTACGATTTTTTTTCACCGAGTTATTTAACATTAAAGCAAAAATGGTTCTTTTTGCTTTAATAATGAATAACTCGGTGAAAAAAAATCGTACAATGCTCAACAAAAAAGCAAATTGAAGGTAAAGATTCATTCTTTCGGAAGCAGTAAACTGCATTTGCATGCAATTTTTATTCGCGCCATGAAACTTGTCAAATTTCGTAAAAAATTTTGAGATTCGTCGGGTCTCCTTTTCTATCCGTGTAATTCCATGAAAGATCAGTAGGATCGTTTTCTTAAGTCCGATTTGGAAAATAGAGATTTCAAGCTGTAAAATGCTTTTTTTGGTCATCTCGATACGATCATTTTTGACGAAGTTACATTCTCTTGAATTTTGCCTGTTTTTGAAGGGTCGAGTAAGTGATGCTTTAATTTTGTTGAGAAGTGTATATCACTCAAAATTAGGAAAAAATAAATTATAACAATTAAAATAATATAATTTGTAAATATTTAAAAATTGTAACTTGTACGGATATTTTTCAGAATTTATATTGATATTAATTTCGTCAAATTATTAAAAAACACATGCCTATAAA
>NW_012026800.1:771109-775524 GCF_000956235.1 Wasmannia auropunctata | reverse complement strand
AGCAATGATCGTTTCCTAATCTTAACATAAACTATTAAAAGGTGGAGAGAATAAAACGTGTCGACAAAAATAAAAAAAGGAAATCGCGATTCTATATATTAAAAAAAAGATAAATGAACATGAAAGGCCGCAGACAAGTCGCGCCGATAATTAAACGCCGTGATATGTTTGTGTTTGATCCAGCGCGCCGGGATAGATCGTTGGCTATCTCATGACTCGCTCGCAGGGAAGTGTTCTCGGTGTACGCGCACGAGGTAGCGGTTGCGTGCTCGTGCACCTGCGCTCGATTTTGCTGGCGCTTTAAATCCCGAGTTTAAAGGTCCGGCGCGTAAACAATTTAAAAGCCCGGCGCGACGGGAGAATGATGGAATGCCTCGGTAAAAGCAAACAGCCCGAGACAAAGAAACGCTCTATCCTGAGCCAGATGCCATCCCGGGCATGGGAGCGGACTTGCTAATCGACCACGGTTGAGAATCGCTCAACCGGGATAGAGAAACACTACCCCGGGGGTCCGTGGTCGAAGGAGAAACTTTGTGACTCCGAGGCTGTCGGCTTGCCGAGAATCGCTCGGTCCGAGACCAAGTATAACGCTTGGTTCCGGGGAAGCCTGGTGCCTCGTCGTCAAGGAAATCGGAATTTCGACTTGCCGATAATTACTCGATCCAAGATCAAGTAGCGCTTGGTCCCGGGGAAGTCTCGCACTCCTTCGGATGTCGTGTCGGGCTGGCCGGCACGATCAGGAATCGGTCTCGAGGGTTATTTCGCCGACCTTTTATACTCACGGTGGTCGTATTTCATATCCCTTAGAATACCGTACGTTGATCTCATCCAAAATATCCTGCTCCATGGCTAGCGAAAGAGTGAGCGCCGCTGGTCAATCTCATTCTAATTGCACAAGCGTGTTAACGACTTCTAGTACAACATTTAGTTTCAATTTCAAAAAATTCTCAACATTTTGAATTTGCGAGTACTACCTTAAACGCGGCGGCTTTGTCGGAGAGTGGATACTCTCGCTTCCAAATCCAGTCCCCGACCTGCGGCTTCCATGGTCGGCGACGTAAGTCGTAATGTTTTTGCTGGCGCTGAAATGCGTGCGCAAGTTGCACACGTACGATTTCGAAGGCCTCCTCGAGATACCGATGCGTCACATCCAGTGGCGCCGCGGGAGCCTGTACGACGGCGTCGGCGTTCAATGGTGACACCAATTCATCGAGATTTAAGTAGGCCGGCGAGTAGCCGGTTGTGTCATGACGCGCCGAATTGAATGCGAACTGGAGTTCGGGGATTCGTTCATCCCAGTTCCGATGGTTGCGATCGACATATTGATTCGACTATCATGGTTTTAACAGTTCCGTTTGTTCTTTTTACCGGGTTACAACGTGGTGCATGCACCGGAGTGTATATATGCCGAATACGATAGCGAGTAATTTCTCAAGCTGTTGTGACCATTTAGTTGCGTACCATTATCCGAAAGTATTGCTTCCGGGTGTCTGTGTCGAAATATAATAGCCTCCGCAATGCTTTGAGTAACGGCCGACGCGGTAGCTCGGCGCAATGGCCGCATCTCCACCCATTTCGTGAATCAGTCCTGCATGTTAAACAACCAAACGTGGCCCTGTTTTGAGCGCGGTAACGGCCCTACTAAATCGATAGTAACCTGCTGCCACGGTCGAGTGACAGCAGTCGCGTGCATAACCCCGGCTGGTCGTTGCTGTGTCCCCTTGTGACTGAGGCACTTTTTATACCTTTTTTCGTATCGCGCTATATATCCCTGAACATCCCCGGCCAGAAATATACATGTGCTATTCTAGTTACCGTTTTTGCGATGCCCAAATGTCCGGCTGTTGCGTTGTCGTGATTGTTACGCATGACTTCGACACAATCATCTTTCGCTACGTACAATTTCCATTGCCCTTCTGCCGGTGTTTCGGTGAAACTTAAGTCGTGCAATACTTCACCTTCATATCATATTGTTGGAGCTCGAAGACCCAACGTCCCAATCTCCCCGTAGGTGACTCCAGTTTCTGGAGCCATCGTAGCGACTAATGGTCGGTTATTACTGTAAAGGCGTACCTCTCTAGGTAGTCGCGCATTCGTCTTATGCCCCATACCACCGCGAGACATTCGAACTCGGTGGCACTATAGTTTTGTTCTGACTCGCTTAATGTTCGGCTCGCGTACGCAATAACCCGTTCTCCCTCCGGGAAGTTTTGTGTAAGAATGGCCCCAAGGCCCGTTTGACTTGCATCCGTCTGTGATATAAACCGTCTGGAGAAATCCGGACATGCGAGGACCGGTGCGGTTGTGAGCGTGCTCTTTAATTGTTTGAACACGTTTTCTTCGGCCGATCCCCATTTCCATCGTGCATTTTTCCGGGTTAACAGCGTTAGTGGTGCGAACAACGTTGCAAAGTTCTGGATGAATCGTCGATATCACGATGCCATACTAAGAAATTGCTTAACCTGCTTGACTGTCTTTAGGGCTGGCCATTTCGTGATTGCCCCTATCTTTTCCGGGTTCGTTCTTATCTCGTCGCGATCTACAATGTGGCCTAAGTATTTCAGACTGTCCACACAGAAACGACATTTGTCCGGGTTAATGCGCAACCGCGCATCTCGCAAGCGTCGAAATTCCTCTCGTAATGTTGCGAGATGTTCCTTGAATGTGGCGTTCAATATAATTATGTCGTCTAGATATACAAACACGTTAGGCTCCAGTTCCGATCCCAAAACGGAATCGAGTAATCACTGAAACGTCGTGGGCGTGGAGTGTAACCCAAACGTCATGACTTTGAATTGAAATAGTCCCTTACCGGGCACGGTGAACGCGGTGATCGGCCGGCTATCCGGAGTGAGTGGTCCCTGCCAATACCCGTTCTTTAAATTGAGCGTGATCAGGTACTTCGCGCCTTGTAACTTGTCCAATGTCACGGTAATCTGGGGCATCGGGTATGCATCGGTTTCGGTGACTTCGTTAACCCTGCGGAAGTCAATGCAAAACCGGTGGCCTCCGTCCTTTTTTCTTACTACTACTATCGGTGAGCTCCACGCTCTGCGCGACTTTTTTATCATCCCGTCCCTTATCATCTCCTCTACTTCGGCATCGATCACGGTTTAAATGACGGGGTTTCGTGGACAATATCTTTGCTTTATCGGCATCACTCCCGGTTTTACGCGTATATTATGCTGAGTGTGTCGCGTCGGCCCTACTACTGTCTCAAACAATGGTAACTCATTCTGCAAGAATTCCCGTAGTTTTCCTTCCTCTCCTTTGGATCGTCTTACTATTCCCTCCATTACGGCCAAACGTATGATAACCGGGGCGGCGGTGATATGTGCGGCAGATAGACTTAAGCCAAAACGCGCCCATAAGTCAATCCTTATTAGCACGGCACTGCCCAACGTTGGTAGTATGCAAAACGTATGCCAAATGCGACGCCCCACTATGCGTACTGGAAATCGTACGCTCCCCGGCAACTCGACGCGTTTCCCGTCCACCAGCTGAACTGTGCTGTGCTCGTCCCACCCCAGGAAACCGAGCCCCTGAATATCCTGCGCGGTTTCCTTATTAACGAAGGATATCTCTGCTCCGGTATTGATTAATGCATTCACCTGCAGCGCGCGTATTTTAATCGAGACATGCGGCCTAGGTCGATATTCTATTCTGAGGACCGGGCGGCGGCAGTAGTGTCGCCGGTCCGATCATTGTTTCCCGTTCGCGGATGACAATCGCGAGTCAGAACCCCGTACCTTCCACACTGTGAGCAAAATTTCCGCGGCAGTCGACGGTACTCGAATTGTGTATGCCTTTGCTGCTTACATCGCCAGCAGCACTCCGCTCTGTTATACGCGGTTGCGACTATCTGATTCTCGCGCGCCAATGTTCTTTCGAGGCCTAACAACTTCTTGCGATTTTGTATTCGCTCTAACTCGGCCGCCTGAATTAACAAATCGTTCGCAGTGTGTACGTCGTGTCGTCTAATATGCCTGATCATCGGGCTGGAGGTTTTCGTATAACTGCTCTAATCGTTCGACTGCTGTGAATCCCCCTGCACGCCGCATCAGTGCCAACAGCGATGTTGCGTACTTTAAATACGTTTCCCCTGGTTTTTGTGTTTTCTCTCTAATTTCATTTAGCAATTGCGTACGATACCAGTGCGGCAGAAACGTGGCCCTGAAATCGCGTATAAAGTCCTCCCACACTTTCCAGTCCTCCCGGACGTTCCGATACCACGTGACTGCATCGCCTCTTAATAACTCCGTGAGTTCGAGCAACATATACAGGGTGGACCATTTTAATCCATCCAGTCGAATATCTCGAAAATCAAGCCCGGGAGAGAAAAATTTTTCAGACAAAAGTTGTTTGGTTTCGAAGAGACCATAAGATGGTACCATTGGTTTGACCTTGAAGAATTA
>NW_012026800.1:767615-771059 GCF_000956235.1 Wasmannia auropunctata | reverse complement strand
ACGTGTGCTCTTCCGATCTATTTTCACTTTTTTATATGTACCAAAGCAATTATATGATAATGCTTAAATGATATTTCAATAAGATAAACATAAAAAAGTAATGGATTACTTTTTAAATTTAATTTATTGAAGTGGCAGCATTAGGGACAATTATTTAAAATTTGCCTGTATTATTGCCTGCAGTATGTGAGTCTTGTTATGCGTAAATATAACCTATTCGCGCCAATTACTGACAACTTTGAATGAAAAAGACAAACAGTAAATAGAGATGCAATATTTGGTACGTGGGACAGTATTTAAAAATTGACTGGCAGTAATAGGTATAACAGCTTATATTTTATTTGTTTTATTAAATTTAAATAATTAATTGGTATTTCAGTTTGCTGCTTTTATCTTATGTATATTAAAGTTTTTACTTAAATAGTGATAAAAAATAATATCTGCTACGTATTTAAAAAGTTTTAAGTATAAACATATCAATGCTTAAAGTGGTAGTAATTGGGACAGTTATCCTAGCTCCGTAAAAGATCAGCAAAACGTTCTTTAAAGTCGACATAAACAGTAAGGACTAAGTTGTAAATGCTTTTGAAAAATTTTATTGTAATTTATCATTTTTTTATATTACACTCTCCTGTGGAGAATAGAGGATCTTTAATTTTGTTGTTGCATTAGCATAATCCAAGCCGGTAGCACGTTCAACATATTTACGGAAAATTTTTCACAGTACAATAAAATAGAAAAAAAATCGCGGCTCATTTTTTAATAAACGTTTTAAAAGACTTGCTTTAATTTTCAACTTCCGTATTTTTCGTAAAAATGACGAATGTACCGCTGGCTTAGGTTATGCTAATGCAACAGCAAAATTAAAAATCATCTATTCTACTCTCCATAGGAGAGTGTAATATCATTAAAAAAAAAAAATAAATTACAACAAAATTTTTCAAAAGCATTTACAATTTAGTCTTTACTTTTTATATCGACTTTAAAGACCGTTTTGACCTTTTACGGAGTTATACGGAAATAAAAATGCAACACACTTTGTTACGAATTTTGCTCCTCAACATGAATAAAAAATCAAACACAAATGCAGTTTACAGCATTTATAAGCATACATTTTTACTTTTAATTTGCGCACTCGTTGAGCATTTTGCGATTTTTTGTCACCAAGTTATTTAATGTTGAAGCATAAGAATTTTTATTTATTATTGAGTAACTTGGCGAAAAAAAATGCATAATACTCAACGAGTGCGCAAATTAAAGCTAAAGATTCACACTTTTGAAAACTGTAAACTGCATTTATGTGCGATTTTTAATTTGGATTATGAAATCTTGCAAAGTTTGGAAAAAATTTTGATATTTGACAGATCTTCTTTATGAACTTTGCGAAGTTCCATAGAGTAAAATAAAAATTGCATACAAATGCAATTTACAGCGTTCGAAAACGTGAATCTTGACTTTTAATTTGCGCACTCGATCAGTATTGTGCGATTTTTTTGACCGAATTATTTAATATAAAAGCAAAAATGGTCCTTTTTACTTCAATGTTGAATAACTTGGTGAAAAAAAATCGCACAATTCTGATCGAGTGCGCAAATTAAAGATAAAGATTCACGCTTTCGAACACTGTAAGTCAAAGTTGTATGCGATTTTTATTTCACTCCATGAAACTTTGCAAATTTAGTAAACAATTTTTAGATTTGATCTCCATTTGCATTTGTGCAGCTTTGTAAAGAAGTATGTCATTTAATAAATTATAGATTTCGAAAATAGAGGCCTTAAGCTGTACAATGCCTTTTTGATCATTTTGTTACAATCATTTTTGACGAAGTTCACTCTTTTATAATTTTCTTATTTTTAGCGATCAGAATAGGTGATCCTTTAATTTTTCACTGAGTACGTATTCCGATCGTCTATATATAACAATTAAATTGGAAGAAGGCCCATAGCAGGATCTTAATACTCCTAATATTTCTATTTGAATTTACATACATATTCTAGTTTCAACGAACTGCGTGTCGTTACTTTCAGATTCAAGAGAGCTCGATACAGAACAGTATTATCATAATTAAATTAATAATCAATTTAAGAAATACTAGAAGACGCTCACCGGATCTAATATACAAATGTTTATTAAAAACAAAATAAAGCAAAAAATAATTAAAATTTAGTAAATTCTTTGATTTATAATTAAATTTTAAAAAATTTGTTTTTATTAGATCTGCATTCTTATTAATTTCAATTAAACAAATAATTAAGTTACTTTTGTCCATTCGTTGATTGCTGACTGCATACGAAGTAATAATGCGTAAAAGGATTTGACTTCATTTTCAATGACTTTTATGAAAGCCGATCCTTGCATTGCTTGTATTTTAATTATATGTTCCTCGAGTATCATAAATATATCATCCAATTGTGTTAAAATTGGAACTTGAGTATCTTTGTATATTGTAGTGATAAAACATATGTCATCCCATTCACTTTTCATTTTTGCAAGCGATTGTTCATGCATAAATTCTTTTGTTGCACCGGTACTGATAATTTCATATCTGCAAATAAATAATTTTGTTTAATCACCAAAAGTTATCTAAAATTATCTAAAAGAAAAATATAGATTTTTACATTTAAGTGTAAAAAAGATAAACTTTGAAATAGCATTGTTTGAATTCTTAAATGACTGGAAATAATAATCATTTGCCTGCATGAGAATTTGAAACATTGCTAAAATAACTTACTATAAATAAAAAATACAAAACAGTTGAAAATACAAATCAGAACATAAAGAACAAATCAGAACAATTATTAACTTTTACTTTAAGTCGCTTTTAGATTCTCATATATTTTATTATGATTGTAATAAATCTTTGCATACTTATAGATTACATAAATAGATGTATTTAGAAAATATCAATTAGTGCTAAAAAACGGTTTGAAAAAGTAAAATCATCTCTTACATGTAAAATAGTTTTCTTTTTCATTACTCGTATATCTTAAAACCTATTAAAGATATCAAAAAAAATATTTTATAGTAAAATTATCTCTATTTATTTACGTTAATAACACTTAAAAAAATTTTTTTAAATAATTATTTTTAAAAATATTGTTAACGTAAATAAATAGAGATAATTTTAATAACTAATTTATTTTTAATAAATAATAATTTATAAAATATTTTTTCAATATTTTAAATAATGTTTAATATATAACGAAAAAAGTTATCGCTTTACTATAAAGAATGATTTTTAAAATCATTTTTCGACCGTAACTGATATTTTGTAAATTCATTTGTTTACATAACCTATGTATACAGGGTGTTCCGTAACACTTAATTAATATTTCAAGGCGTGAAAGAGAATGAAATTTTGAACTAAAAGTTCCTCTTTCAATTTTGGCTCAGACCATTATTTACAGAGTTATTAACGAATAAAGTTAATCAATTAGATCGCG
>NW_012026800.1:766895-767565 GCF_000956235.1 Wasmannia auropunctata | reverse complement strand
ACATTTTTTTATTTATCCTTGTCACAATATTCTTATATTTATTATAATATATTTATCCTTGTCATAATTTGATTTATAAGTATAGTTTTGACTTATTAAACTTTATATTTTTTAATAAAAGATTATTATATTATATCTAATTTTTATTTATTTAATCAGGTACTGTGTGCTTTGAATTTCTATGCTCAAGGTAGTTACCAGAAAGCTGTTGGTGTAGATAGTAGATTGAGCATAGCTCAGTCTACTGTGAGTATAATTTTAAAAGAAATTACATATGCAATTAATAATTATCTTCTAAGACAATGGATACGTTTTCCAACAACGCTACAAGAAATACAGCAAATTGTCCAAAGGTTGTCTTTTAATAATAATAAAATCGTATAATTTTATATGTAAAATAAATCTATATGTATGCATCATATTATTCTTTTATTGTTTGAAACATACAAATGAAAAAAAAAAACATAACATATAATGAACATAATACATAGAACATATAACACAAAAAAAACATATAACACAAACATATTACATATAACTAATGACACAACGTAATATATATATATATATATATATATATAACATAATAACATATTATAACACAATGACACAACGTTAACATATAATGAACATGTATAATTAATTTTCATCTTCATCTTTCTCTTCATTT
>NW_012026800.1:761741-766845 GCF_000956235.1 Wasmannia auropunctata | reverse complement strand
TGTGCTCTTCCGATCTCGCTACGCTCCTGCGTACTCCGGCTAAGCGCGACCTGATTGATTAACTTTATTCGTTAATAACTCTGTAAATAATGGTCTGAGCCAAAATTAAAAGAGGAACTTTTAGTTCAAAATTTCATTCTCTTTGACACCTTGAAATATTAATTAAGCGTTACGGGACACCCTGTATACAAAATTTTATTAAAATCATAATTTGACACTTTTGTTATAAAACTAATTGTATATTCACACATATCGGTCGAATATTGTTTTATTTTTGTCCGTGATAAAATGCTATTATTTCTACATCATCTTGCGGTACATAGCACGGTGCATTTTATTTATAGTGGTTTTCCAAACAGGCTTAATCCACTCTTATTTTTTAATGCATTAGTTATTCGAAATGCTGTCATCCCTTTTGATTAGTTTTTGAGATACGAGGGCAAGTTAATAAGTTTTTAGAAAAACATAGTAAAATAACACTTTTTTTTTATTGATTCATTTTTATGTATTGTAAAACATTACTTTTCTATATCTTCCATCAAGTCCATTTTAATTATTTTTTTCAACGTCGTACCAGCGTCGGGTGTCAAATCGTATCCTCCAATCACTGACATACTGTCCCAATGAATTTGTCGTATCGCTGAATTACGAAAGACGGCTAATAATGGAACGTATTGCTATATATGACAAAAATTAATATAAAAGATAGATACAAAATAAGATAATGGCATTTATATAATATTAGATTAATGTAAAAAAATTTGTCACATATTTTTAATAAGTCTATTAAATACACTCTATTATATAAATATTTTCATTATTAGTAAAGCACCTTTAATTTATTTTCTTGGAAAAAGCGTCAATAAAAAACCAATAAAAAATTAATAAAATATTAAAATTGTAAAAATAAATATTTTTTTTAATAAAACTTTTTTTAAATTTATTTTTTTAGAACATTATGTTAATTTGTGTTGATGTTTTATATTTATGGCCGAGATTATAAGAGAACCACGGCTCGTTGGCATATTTTGCAAATTTAGAGATTTGACTTTTAAATTATTGTTGTAGCCACAGACTATAACTATTATAGTCTTATATCAATTACAATCCCGAGTAAAAATTTTTATATACAATTATATATGACCATATATGAATTATTATACATATATATATATATATACAATATATGAACACATATATATTAGGGTGGACCTTATTTGTACTTGGTAAAAAATTTTTTCCGAATTTTTTTCACGACGCCCGATAAAGTTGTTCCATTTGGTGAAAAAAAAATTGTGTAAAAGCTGAGCTCGATCGGATAACGGAAAAACGTGGCACAATCCTGTTAAAGTTGAAACAAATATTTTTTTCACAAAAAATGGGGAAATTCGATGAAAAGAATTCTGAATAAAGATTAAATGATTTTCTTATAGTAAATGTTGACCAATGATAATATGTTTTTTAATAAATATAGTATATTTAAATCATATTTTAACAAAATATATTGTATATATATTATATATGTGTATACAGAATACATCGTATTTTTATATTTATAAGCAAGCAGGAAAATAAAGATATCAATATATTGTTTGCATATATTTTCCATTGTAATATTTAAAGCTATTGTAATTTCATAAATCCTTAATAAGAGTAGATTTTGGACATTTGGATACTGAGTTCTTTATGTGTTACGATATGAAAAATTAATTGTTTTTTTCTTTATTTCTCGACAAAATTTGATTAAAATTCTGCATAAGCTTAACTCCTCGTTCTGCTGTGTCATTTACGACTTTAAGCGTTTTCACAATTTCCATATCAATTTCATATCAATTTTATTGAACAAGCTGCAATTACTTTTTTTAGAAAGTTTAAAAGAAAAATGTTTATTCGTTAATAGTTTTGAATTATAAAGTTTTCATGCACTAAATTTTAAAAATATAAATCATAAATCTATACTGAAATAAAATTTAAAAGAATTTTAAATTGAGAGTTAATTCACTCAGGTGTTTTTCTCTTTTTCTCTCTTTCTTTGAAGCACATTACGGAAATATTGCCATTTTATATTTGCAAAAAACAAACTTGATATTTACAAAGTGTTCCAAGAATTAATTTAAAAACTTCAAGTTAGATGTGCCACGTCTTCCCGTTGTCCGATTGATTTCAGCTTTTACACAATTTTTTTTCACCAAATGGAACAACTTTAAGGGGCGTCGTGAAAAAAATTCAAAAAAAGTCAAAAATAAGGACCACCCTATATATATGTATATAATAAAATATGTTTATACATATGTTTTATATTGTTATTATAATTCTAAATATTAATTTTGATTTTATGAATTATTTACAGATTGTGAAACATTTTATTTAAGAAAGAAGATTGATTATTAAACTATATATTCACCAAAAGCAAAATTAAAAACTCTTGCAAACCAATTAGTATTTATAAATGTTATTTTGCTAATAACTTCGAATGGATTAATATAATATATTTTATACAAAAGATTTTATAGTCTTATAAAAGATTTATACAGCGTCCGATGATACAATATATAACATATGATATCCAATAGGAGAACAGGAGCAGTATTTTGTATACGCTACAGATGATTGTCGGTACTGTTGCGCTCCTTCTTATAATAAAAAAAGCTGTGCAACGACAGTGATAATCATATTCATTGGTGTATACAAAATAGAATACTATCCCAGCTTTCCAAAGGAGAATTGAATTTTTTATTAGAAAACTGTTCTCTTATTGGATATTGTATGTCGATTGGTATCATCGGACGTTCTGTGAATTCTCCAGTATGTACCTATATATATACCCACGGTATTTGATTCTGTCGGAAATTTTCACAAGTTCAGAAGTAATTACTTTTCTATATTAATGCTCATGGTCTATGCACAATTTTGTTTCAATAATCGTGCTTGGACTATGGTTAATGTAAAAAAGTGATCACTTCTGAGTTTGTGAAAATTTCCGAAGGACAGAATCAATTACTGTGGGTGTACATACAAGGTCCTTGGCATATTGTATGCATATTAATATAACGTTTCCTGCAAAGTTTCTGGAATGTTAATGGAATGAGATTCGACGAACATTTTCATGTTATTGGGAGGTTAATTTAATAGTATGTTCATTAATCTCCGTGTAATGTTACCATCTTACAATTTTAAGTTATGGAAAACTTATTGGGACGTTCATGTGCTGTAAGAGATATTCCTCTGCCACTGTGTTCTCGCGCCTAAACAAATATTGAGAGCCAAAAGTAATAGTTACGGAATACACACATAAATGAATAATGAAACTTTTCAAAATTCATGTATTTTTTCAAATAATATTGCTTACAATATTATTTTTTATATATTACTGCTTTTCATATATCAACAATTATATTTATTTTGTTTTGGGAAATAATCACGTTTGGTCGATAAAACAGTCGACTTTAGGATCGCCTTAACAATAAAAACAACATGCAATAGTACAATAACTGTACCTTAAACCATTTTACGTTTTCAGCCAGTTGGTAACACAATTTTAGAGGTGCTGGTTGTTGGAATGGATCAGGATCATCTATCAATCCTACAAAACTAATAAAAAACAATTGACAATATATTATATATATATATATATATATGTACATATATATGGGACGTTTTGCATTAAGCGGGCGATCTCTCCTGCCCAAATTGAACGCAATGGAATAAAATGTTTGAGGTCTTAAAATATTCGTATATGTAGTTTCGAATGACACGTGGCCTTTTGAAAAATTCAATATGGCGGCTCAAATATGACGTCTAAAAGCCATAAAAATCACGAATAATTTTATAGTATCTTCGATTAAAATGCAAGAACTTCAGAAATTGACTTAAAAATGATTACTATAAAGTTTAAGGTCTTTAGTTATGACTAGATGTGAATCTAGAAACAGAATTACAAAATAAAAATGGCGGATTTAAAATGATCAAATTTGGAATCAGTACATAAAACGTATCATAATTGTTGTTATGTCGAGTCTAATACTCTACGATGACCACTGTGGCAAAGAAGACATTTGCAATTTTTTTTTAATGGCGAGGAAAGCATGTATACTTTAGTTGAGGAGCTATAGAAATTCCTTTTGTAAGAAATTTCGAAACTTTCATATGTTTTTCTTTGCTTTCCTTGTTGAAAAATTGCAAATAATGTACTACTCTGATGCCGTTGAATCAATTGGATATTGTAGAGTATTAAACTCGACATAACGACAATTATGATACGCTTTGTGTAATGATTCCAGATTTGGTTATTTTAAATCCGCTATTTTAATTTTGTAATTCTGTTTCTAGATTCGCAATCAACGACCTCGAAAACTTTATAGTAATCATTTTCAAGTTAATTTCTGAAGTTTTCGCATTTCAATCAAATATACTCTAAGATCATTTGTGATTTTTGTGGTTTTTAGATGACATATTTCAGCCGTCATATTGAATTTTTCAAAAAACCACATTCCATTCGAAACTATATATGGTAAGTATACGAACATTTTAAAATATCAAACATTTTTTTCCATTGCGTTAAATTTTGGAAGGAGAGGTAGCCCGCTTAACGCAAAACGTCTCATATACAATGGCGAACAAAAGTAAGTTTAAAGTCGTTCTATCTTCTAAAAATAGGAAAATTTCAAAATAAAGCAACTTCGTCAAAAATGATCATAACGAGATTTTTAAGCAAGTATTTTATAGCTTAAAACCTCCACTTTTCAAATTAATATATTAAAAAACAATTAACAGATTTTTTTCGGAGTCGCATTGTTTAGTATTTGGGCGAGACCATTTTCGGTCGCCGATTTAGCGACGCCGCGCCGGAACACCGAACGCGGCGATTCCGAGAAACCCGTCGAGTCGTTTCGCCGAACTTCGCAATTTTTCGTGGAATCGGGGATCACCGCGGGTAGACGTTAGACAAGAATTTTCGGAAGAACACTTCTGCTCCAATTTTCTAACAGTTCGGTCGTTTTTTAATTTATACTGACGAAGTTTCGGACGAGAGATTCTGACGACATTTTGTAAGGGACACGGTTCGACTCCGAACAAAGCCGCTACAGCATTATCCCTGTCTCTT
>NW_012026800.1:761033-761691 GCF_000956235.1 Wasmannia auropunctata | reverse complement strand
TGTGCTCTTCCGATCTTGATACGGATATGTATATTTTGAACATATTAGCAAGATATCCAGGCTCTACCCATGATTCCTTTGTATGGAAAAATTCTCATGTTAGGCATCTTCTACAGATGCAACATGATGCCAATAATAGTCATTGTTGTTCGGTAATTATTTATTTAAACTATTAAAATGCTTATAAAATTAATAAAATGTAAACAGCAAGATTATTTAATTAATATAAACATTTTTTTTTATTTTCTAAGGAGATTCTGGTTATCCATTGGAACCATGGTTGCTAACTCCTTTTTCCGAAGTGGAGCCAGGTACCCAAGAAGAAAATTTTAATCAAAGACACAGTTCCACAAGAAGTACTGTGGAACGTTGCATTGGCGTTATGAAAAAACGATTTCGATGTCTCCTTAGATATCGTACTTTAGAATATACGCCAGAAAAAGCAGGTTTAATTATAAATGCCTGTGCAGCACTACACAATATTTGCATACGCGCAAATATACCTCTTCCTCCAGAACCCGAAGAGGAAATTATGGCTATGGAAGATAACATGAACGATGAAGTAATACATCAGCCAATACCGGAAGGCCGAGCTATATTTAATGAAGGACAGAGGATACGTAATCATCTAGCAGCTCGATTAGCAAATAACGAATAA
>NW_012026800.1:758933-759708 GCF_000956235.1 Wasmannia auropunctata | reverse complement strand
TGTAATTTACATACACGTTTGGTTCCATCTTCGTATCCAATTGGCTGTTGCATATATATCTCTTCCGCTAAGTCACCATAAAGAAAGGCTGTTTTTATGTCGAATTGACTTATTTCCATTTTCTCCGCTGCCGCCATAGCCAGTACGACACGAATTGTGTTTTGTTTTGCTACAGGGCTGAAGGTTTCAAAGTAGTCAATACCTTCCTGCTGTTGAAAGCCTTTAGCAACCGGCCTTGCTTTATAACATGGTGTTAGTCCGTCCCCCTTGTGTTTGACTTTAAATACCCATTTATTTTGAATTAGTTTTGCACCAGTGGGAGGATTTACCAAACTCCAGGTTTGATTTTCTTTTAGAGATCGAAGTTCATCATCCATAGCTCCTTTCCATCTGTCTGCGTCATTGTGTTCCAGTGCTTCTTTAAATGTAAGTGGTATAGAGTTATCTGTAAGAAACAAACTATTAGACATAATAGAGATATAGTCTGTGTATCTATCTGGTGGTTTGAGGGTTTGTCTGTCCCTTAGAACTCTTCCTTGTGCCTCATGTGAATCAGATTAAGTATCTTCTTCTATTTCATTGGATTCTTCATTTTCATAGTCTTGTTCTGTCGTTTCCCCGTCTATTGATTCTATGGGTTCTATGAAATCTTCAACTGACTCATATTCTGTTTCTGATTCTTCCTCTGTATTTGTTTCTTCTTCTTCTGTGTTTTCATCTTCTTCTGAATCCAATTGTTTACTCTCATTTATGTCTGTTATTTCTTTCTTCTGAC
>NW_012026800.1:752087-758883 GCF_000956235.1 Wasmannia auropunctata | reverse complement strand
CGATTATAATTATGCGATGTATTAGTTGAATTATTTGCAGAATATTGATTATTATAATTTTGTGTATTATTTATCGGTCGATTGTTTTGCGTATTACGATTATTATCTTGATCATTACCAAAATTTTGCCCAGTGTTAGATTCACGTCTGTAATTATTATATCGAGTATTAAAATTTTGATTACGATTGTGAAAAGCTTTTCTGCGGCATTCGTTTTCCGAATGGCCGATTTTTGTGCAATAATTGCAGATAATGGTATTTTTAAATCTGTCTGTGTGATTGTTTAGTATTTGTGCGAGACCATTTTCGGTTGCCGATTTAGCGACGCCGCGCCGGAGCACCAACCGCGGCGATTCCGAGAAACCCGTCGGATCGTTTCGCCAAACTTCGCAATTTTTCGTGGAATCGGGGATCACCGCGGGTAGACATTATACAAGAATTTTCGGAAGAACACTTCTGCTCCAATTTTCTAACAGTTCGGTCGTTTTTAATTTATACTGACGAAGTTTTTGACGAGAGATTCTGACGACATTTTGTAAGGGACACGGTTCGACTCCGAACAAAGCCGCTACAGCATTATCCACTAAATTCCTATTTTTTACGGAACCGAGAGTTTTCTTATTGTCGTGTGGATTGCCCATGCGACAAGCACAGCATCGCCGAGTCAGTGGCGTATGCAGGAAGGCGGTCGAACACTGCTTCGACAGTCCTGTCGTCACCTTTCACATTTTCCATCAAACACGCATTGATACATGGAGATATGACAAATCGCAAAATTTATTTCTAACTTTGCAATTTTGAAATTTTCAGAAATGGTAGAGACTATGTCTGCAAGAAAATGGAGCTCCATTTGAACATTTTATCAACAGCTAAAGACGTATTCGAACTGATCTTGCCTTAATCGGCCGGATCAGTGATGGGTCTTGCCTTAGTTAATCGGATCAATGATCGGTCTTGCCTTATAAAGGAACCTCGCAAAGTATTAAATTCTGATTTTAACGAAACTTTTTACACATGTAGGTTGCCTAAATAGATGAATTTAGAAAATGGCAATTGGTGCCCAAAAATGGTTTGAAGGGATGAAACCACCCCTTATATGTGAATTAATTTTCATTTTTTTTCGTTATATCTCAAGAACTATTAAAAAACAAATTCTATTATATTAATCTTACGCACTAAATACTGCACTGTACTTTCATTGTCTTACAATTAATTTTTGTTTTTTTAAATTTTGAGTTATATATATTTTGTAATTAAAAAAATTTTATTCTAAATTAATTGAAATTAGTAAATAGTTACGATTACAGAACACTTAAGTTGAACTTTGTAATTTTTTTATTACACTTATCCATATAATGACCCTATGTATTATGAAAATAGCTTTTATCTATTCTGTAAATAACTAAAAAGAAATTTTTATTAAACAGATATTTATGGAATTAGAATGTACCTGTTTGATTAAATTATAAATTAAATTTTTTAATCAATTATTTTAAAAATATAAATCTTTTCCGAAACTTTGATAATTAATTAAAGTTAATGCAAAGTTTAGAAGAAAATTTTATTTTCTTCATGTTTATAGACTTTATTTAATCATAAATATAAATAAATAAAAATAATTATTTAAATAAACTCTCAAGATTGAAACAAACATAGTATAATAAAGGCTTATGTATGTACAATATTGTAAAAAACTAATACACACCGACAATCGTGTTAGCTCTCATAGGCCTTTATTGTACTATGTATAAATAAATAAAATTAGTTATGAAAGTAATACTTATTATTAAAAGTAATTAATGTTTGTAATAAGAACTAATAATAATATTGTTAACCATTGATATTTTTGTTGAATAAATTAATTTTAAGTTATTTAAGAATCTAGAAATAGAAAGTAGTTTGCTAAATTACAATATTTTACCTGTATGGATAATTCATCGCGAGTTGCATCTTGATTCTTGTCTTATACTGTTTATTGATTTTGGTGAAGTCTATTAAATATTGATTCAGCTTGTTCTCAATGTGTTGAACATCGAGATACTCGAAGGGACCATTTAACCAAACTTCTCGATCTCTCTGCCATTGACAACCCCGATAAATAAGACTGTAAAATGGTAAAATATTTTCTCTCAATTCCTTTATACGTGGATATATAGTTAGTGGAAACTGAAATAATGCCTCTTCAGCATTTATCCATTTGGCTTTCTGCTCCATATATTCCAATTGTTGTACCATCTTCCGTATATCCTCAATATATTCTTTTACTCGTTTAACATCATCCATGTCATTCATTATAATCAATCTAAAAATTAATTTAGCTTGGTAAATCAATTTGTTTATCTTATTTTGAATACATATATATATATATATATATATATAGTCTCCCGTCTTCTGAAAGTTAAGAAATAAAAGTAATTATATTAATAATATTAAATAAATGAAAAAACAGAAATCTTTTGAACATATTTAACGTAGTGGGGATAAGCTACGACAGATGTTTCTGTGCAAATGCCAATTCGAAAATGTTTGCGGTACGAATTCGCCCTTGTACCATTTGAAGATTAAATTTATATAAAAATATGAAAATATTCTTATTGTATTATACATTATATAAAACTAAAAGACAAAATAGCTGTCTAAGCTGTGTATAATAGTAAAAATCAATTAGTATAAAATAATAATTACAGATTTTTACACGTTTAAATATTACAAGCATAAATGCTGCTATGTCTGTAAAATGTAAAGTGTTGAGAAGGATAGATCACTGTTTTTTTTTTAATTTTATTTAGATAATACAGCAAAATTACAGTAATGTGCTGAGTCAAAGTTTGTTTATATCCATATGCACGCATAAGTACTAAGTATACCAAATATATACATACCTAGGAAACATTTCTTCAACCCGTGCATTTAAAATAGTAACTTCCTCTTGAAGTTTTTCTTCTAACTCGAATTTCATTTGTTCATATAATCCGGAGCTGCGTTCCAAGACTGGTCTGATACGTCTTAGCCATTGAATTGTTATATTATTCAATTCAATATGATGTCTGCTTAGAGTAGTCATCTCGAATAATGAACTCATTATACGAACCGAAAGAATTATTTTATCCTGTAATTCCACCATTAATGTAGACCTCGCTGTCAACATATATTGACCTGCATTAAAAATATTATTCTCAATTATTCTCAATTTTTTAACACTAGAAATAATAATATTATTAAAAGTAATAATTATAAGTAATACTTCACATCTTTAATATCTTTAAAATTAATAATTTTATAACTTTTACAAGTTAATTTTTGAGAAAGAATTTGAGAAAGATTTTTGAAGATGCTTTGAAGATAATTAAGACTTTTTTTGTTGAAAGAGCAAAATTCATATTACGAAATTAATTTAAAGAGACAAATTAAGATTTTATTTAATTATATATACAAAAATCAATATAAGAAAAATTGAAGTTTGTTGACACAATTTTCACAATTTCTGGGCATTCGAGTTTTTAAACAATTATCAAGCGACGCGGTAGCGGCGCGACGCGAAGTATATAAAAGTCGGGTGATGACCTATGAGCACCTATACGGCACTGGCACTGTCGAAGCGCTACCGCTAGCTTTATCTCGAAGTTTTGCCTTGTCAGATTTCCGATTTTAATATCTCGGAAACGAAAGTTTTAATGAAAAATCTAATGACACTTTCGTTATATAATGTCGATACAAACTTTCAATTGAGACCAGTCCGAATAAAATCGGTGCAGTCAATCCCGAGATCTCGAAATCGAGTCTACGAAAATAACAACTTTTTGCACTATTAATACAATTGCAGTGAAATTGGTAATATTTATATGTGTGTAAAGTGACTGATTAATAAACTCACCTAACTCCAGTAATTCTTTCGTGGTCCGAGGAACATTTAACACACGTTCCTTTATTATTTCAAATGTCGCGCAAATCTTGAGATTATAGTTCCAATGATATTTGATAAGTTTGTCAATGACAAGTTCTCGTAGTTGATTTGTATAAGCAATGAGATTATGTTTCGCGGTAATTTGTTGTAGCTTTATTGTTATCAAGTATTCATTGCTTGGCTGCAAAAATTTTGTCTTATTTAATTATTGTTGTTATTAATTTGAGTGAATATATCAATAGGATAGATAAAAGGCAAGTAGGAGTCGATTGACCACGCATTATGTATTTGCCTATATTACGATTGACCACGCGTTGCAATCGACCACGTACGTTGCGATTGACCACGTTACAATTGACAACATTGCGATTGTCCACAAATAAGTCGTTCCCGAGTTATAATGAAACGATTTATTTCTGAACCTATATGTTTATATAGTCAGTTTTCCTTCTTTTTAGGTCCTGAATCACCTTTCGAAATATTACGGGCGATTTTCTGGACATTCTGTATATACACAGGATGACTCACAATTAGAATTTCACAGAGAATACGCTGGTACCAGTACGTCAGTTCTGGTGACACCCTGTATAATGTACATACAGGATGTCTCTTGACAGGTGTATTACCGCTCATGGGTAGATAGAACGGATTAAATTGTATCAAAAAGTCCTCTACCATTTTGCAAAATTTGCAATATTTAACGAGATATTAATTTTTGAATATCACTGAATAAGCAAGTATCCGTCCGGCAAGTCCGACCCACCGCCAATACTAGCGCGCGATCGGCCATCGAGCGCGGTTGCCTTATAGCGCGAGGCACGCAGTAAGCGGGGAATTGTTTATAGCGAAAATGGCTGTGCGTTCGAGCGGCTCATTTTGGTATGATTTTTCGTTTTCGAGATATAACAATATAGCTCTTTGTCCAAGTCATACATAAAAAAGGCATTAATATTATATTATGTGAAAAGTAAATACTTTTATACTTACATAATATTATTAATTGAAAGTACAAAAGGATACTTATTTTCTATAAAATGCAATTTTTTTTGTGACGTGATAGCCAAAGACATGTTAGACGACAGATTCGTATTCAGCAGATAAAGAAAAATAAATTGGAAATGAATATTTATAGTCGTATTGCGAAATTATATTGAACAATGATATCACACTTATTTCTGACGTTAAACCCAGATTTTTTTATGCTCATAATTAATGTAGCATGAAAACTAGAGCTAAGATTTAATTTTTATTGACATATTTGTCAATAAAAATTATCAGCACTATAAAATTAATAAAAATTGGTTATTTTGGTATAAAACACACTTTTATCGTTAACCAATATTATTTTTCGATGCGTGATTTTTGTATCGCACGCCGCTTATTGTAGTTTATGCATGTACGCATGCATGCACACATACACGCATGCATACGCACGCATGTGCGTACACACAAAAAAATATATTTTTCTAATTAAGAAATTTTATTTAGTTAAAAAAAATGGGGGAAAAATCAGCTCAAAGCAAGGATCCAGCGTCACGAGCCGCTCGAACGCACAGCCATTTTCGCTGTAAACAATTCCTCGCTCGCCGCGTGTCTCGCGCTAGGCAACCACGTTTGATGGACGGTCGCGCGCTAGTATTGGCGGTGGATCGGACGCGCTGAACGGATACTCGTTCATTTGGCGATATTTAAAAATTAATATCTCGTTAAACAGTGTGAATTTTGCAAAATGGTAGAAGACTTTTCGATTTAGTTTAGTCCGTTCTATCTACCCATGAGCGGACTACCCTGTATATACAGGGTGTCTCTTAATATGGTGTCTCTTATTAGATTTAATTGTTTAATTTCATTATATATAACTTAAATAGAATAAGTTAACATTTATAATACATTTATGTTACATATAACTTAAGTAGAGAATAAGTTAACATTTATGATACATTTTTTAAGAAAAATTAATACTACTATTGCTTGAGTTAAAATTAAAAGATTCTTCAATGAAAATACAAAGATATGTACCACTTAAATCTAATTGTTTAATTATGTACAAGCTTTTTGATCAAAGAACATGTTTATACTTGTCACCCTTTTCTTACTTTTTTTAATTAATTAATTTTGTCATGATAATATGTTTGATACATGAAAAGATTGTTTCTTTTGTAAATATATGAGATTGAAATTGTTTTGTTAGTACTATAACTTAATTGTAAATTAGAATTTACTTCAGTCATTTACATACCATTTTGTTTATTACATGTATCAAATGATTGAAGTCTTCAACTTTAGCAACACATTCCTCAAAGGAAGGTTCTTTTCCAGGGGACATTATAGCAGTGGTTATATCACGACGAATTTGATTTATTTCATGGAAGACATAGCCAAATTGTTTCCGTAATTTTTCTAAATATTCACTCAAAGGCTGAAAAGACTTTTGTAGAATCACATTCAGCTGTTGATGTATCTCGTTCAAATACCAATCAGGTGGTGAGGCAAACATGGTGCAATTGTTCCTAGCAATATCGATTTGTGACACACCTTTCCTTAATCTTTGCCATTCTTTAGGTTGTACCCATGATTCCAACGATGGTAAATGATGAGCAATATTAGCTATCTTGTTCACAAGATTATGAAAGGCATCATAAAATTCTTCCAGCCGAGGATTCGTAAACAAGTCATTACTTTCGCATTTTAACTCCATCTATGTATAAAATTAATATATATATATATATATATATATATATAATTGAATGATTTAATTAACAATAAAAAAGACAGGACAATAGGCCAAAGACGAGCATAAAACAAAGGACGTCAATTAATAAAAATTCTTTAATAAGTCATTTAAATAAAATTAAAATTTAAAAACGCGAGACTAGTTTCGGCTTACTTAGC